>NW_027467777.1:6431972-6519237 GCF_004210375.1 Tachypleus tridentatus | reverse complement strand
GAACGTTAAAGGTTGTATATAGTTTGTTCTAGTTATAAGGAACGTTAAAGGTTGTATATAGTTTGTTCTAGTTATAAGGAACGTTAAAGGTTGTATATAGTTTGTTCTAGTTATAAGGAACGTTAAAGGTTGTATATAGTTTGTTCTAGTTATAAGGAACGTTAAAGGTTGTATATAGTTTGTTCTAGTTATAAGGAACGTTAAAGGTTGTATATAGTTTGTTCTAGTTATAAGGAACGTTAAAGGTTGTATATAGTTTGTTCTAGTTATAAGGAACGTTAAAGGTTGTATATAGTTTGTTCTAGTTATAAGGAACGTTAAAGGTTGTATATAGTTTGTTCTAGTTATAAGGAACGTTAAAGGTTGTATATAGTTTGTTCTAGTTATAAGGAACGTTAAAGGTTGTATATAGTTTGTTCTAGTTATAAGGAACGTTAAAGGTTGTATATAGTTTGTTCTAGTTATAAGGAACGTTAAAGGTTGTATATAGTTTGTTCTAGTTATAAGGAACGTTAAAGGTTGTATATAGTTTGTTCTAGTTATAAGGAACGTTAAAGGTTGTATATAGTTTGTTCTAGTTATAAGGAACGTTAAAGGTTGTATATAGTTTGTTCTAGTTATAAGGAACGTTAAAGGTTGTATATAGTTTGTTCTAGTTATAAGGAACGTTAAAGGATGTATATAGTTTGTTCTAGTTATAAGGAACGTTAAAGGTTGTATATAGTTTGTTCTAGTTATAAGGAACGTTAAAGGTTGTATATAGTTTGTTCTAGTTATAAGGAACGTTAAAGGTTGTATATAGTTTGTTCTAGTTATAAGGAACGTTAAAGGTTGTATATAGTTTGTTCTAGTTATAAGGAACGTTAAAGGTTGTATATAGTTTGTTCTAGTTATAAGGAACGTTAAAGGTTGTATATAGTTTGTTCTAGTTATAAGGAACGTTAAAGGTTGTATATAGTTTGTTCTAGTTATAAGGAACGTTAAAGGTTGTATATAGTTTGTTCTAGTTATAAGGAACGTTAAAGGTTGTATATAGTTTGTTCTAGTTATAAGGAACGTTAAAGGTTGTATATAGTTTGTTCTAGTTATAAGGAACGTTAAAGGTTGTATATAGTTTGTTCTAGTTATAAGGAACGTTAAAGGTTGTATATAGTTTGTTCTAGTTATAAGGAACGTTAAAGGTTGTATATAGTTTGTTCTAGTTATAAGGAACGTTAAAGGTTGTATATAGTTTGTTCTAGTTATAAGGAACGTTAAAGGTTGTATATAGTTTGTTCTAGTTATAAGGAACGTTAAAGGTTGTATATAGTTTGTTCTAGTTATAAGGAACGTTAAAGGTTGTATATAGTTTGTTCTAGTTATAAGGAACGTTAAAGGTTGTATATAGTTTGTTCTAGTTATAAGGAACGTTAAAGGTTGTATATAGTTTGTTCTAGTTATAAGGAACGTTAAAGGTTGTATATAGTTTGTTCTAGTTATAAGGAACGTTAAAGGTTGTATATAGTTTGTTCTAGTTATAAGGAACGTTAAAGGTTGTATATAGTTTGTTCTAGTTATAAGGAACGTTAAAGGTTGTATATAGTTTGTTCTAGTTATAAGGAACGTTAAAGGTTGTATATAGTTTGTTCTAGTTATAAGGAACGTTAAAGGTTGTATATAGTTTGTTCTAGTTATAAGGAACGTTAAAGGTTGTATATAGTTTGTTCTAGTTATAAGGAACGTTAAAGGTTGTATATAGTTTGTTCTAGTTATAAGGAACGTTAAAGGTTGTATATAGTTTGTTCTAGTTATAAGGAACGTTAAAGGATGTATATAGTTTGTTCTAGTTATAAGGAACGTTAAAGGTTGTATATAGTTTGTTCTAGTTATAAGGAACGTTAAAGGTTGTATATAGTTTGTTCTAGTTATAAGGAACGTTAAAGGTTGTATATAGTTTGTTCTAGTTATAAGGAACGTTAAAGGTTGTATATAGTTTGTTCTAGTTATAAGGAACGTTAAAGGTTGTATATAGTTTGTTCTAGTTATAAGGAACGTTAAAGGTTGTATATAGTTTGTTCTAGTTATAAGGAACGTTAAAGGTTGTATATAGTTTGTTCTAGTTATAAGGAACGTTAAAGGTTGTATATAGTTTGTTCTAGTTATAAGTTAAAGGTTGTATATAGTTTGTTCTAGTTATAAGGAACGTTAAAGGTTGTATATAGTTTGTTCTAGTTATAAGGAACGTTAAAGGTTGTATATAGTTTGTTCTAGTTATAAGGAACGTTAAAGGTTGTATATAGTTTGTTCTAGTTATAAGGAACGTTAAAGGTTGTATATAGTTTGTTCTAGTTATAAGGAACGTTAAAGGTTGTATATAGTTTGTTCTAGTTATAAGGAACGTTAAGGTTGTATATAGTTTGTTCTAGTTATAAGGAACGTTAAAGGTTGTATATAGTTTGTTCTAGTTATAAGGAACGTTAAAGGTTGTATATAGTTTGTTCTAGTTATAAGGAACGTTAAAGGATGTATATGTAGTTTGTTCTAGTTATAAGGAACGTTAAAGGTTCTGTATATAGTTTGTTCTAGTTATAAGGAACGTTAAAGGTTGTATATAGTTTGTTCTAGTTATAAGGAACGTTAAAGGTTGTATATAGTTTGTTCTAGTTATAAGGAACGTTAAAGGTTGTATATAGTTTGTTCTAGTTATAAGGAACGTTAAAGGTTGTATATAGTTTAGTTTGTTCTAGTTATAAGGAACGTTAAAGGTTGTATATAGTTTGTTCTAGTTATAAGGAACGTTAAAGGTTGTATATAGTTTGTTCTAGTTATAAGGAACGTTAAAGGTTGTATATAGTTTGTTCTAGTTATAAGGAACGTTAAAGGTTGTATATAGTTTGTTCTAGTTATAAGGAACGTTAAAGGTTGTATATAGTTTGTTCTAGTTATAAGGAACGTTAAAGGTTGTATATAGTTTGTTCTAGTTATAAGGAACGTTAAAGGTTGTATATAGTTTGTTCTAGTTATAAGGAACGTTAAAGGATGTATATAGTTTGTTCTAGTTATAAGGAACGTTAAAGGTTGTATATAGTTTGTTCTAGTTATAAGGAACGTTAAAGGTTGTATATAGTTTGTTCTAGTTATAAGGAACGTTAAAGGTTGTATATAGTTTGTTCTAGTTATAAGGAACGTTAAAGGTTGTATATAGTTTGTTCTAGTTATAAGGAACGTTAAAGGTTGTATATAGTTTGTTCTAGTTATAAGGAACGTTAAAGGTTGTATATAGTTTGTTCTAGTTATAAGGAACGTTAAAGGTTGTATATAGTTTGTTCTAGTTATAAGGAACGTTAAAGGTTGTATATAGTTTGTTCTAGTTATAAGGAACGTTAAAGGTTGTATATAGTTTGTTCTAGTTATAAGGAACGTTAAAGGTTGTATATAGTTTGTTCTAGTTATAAGGAACGTTAAAGGTTGTATATAGTTTGTTCTAGTTATAAGGAACGTTAAAGGTAGTTTGTATATAGTTTGTTCTAGTTATAAGGAACGTTAAAGGTTGTATATAGTTTGTTTCTAGTTATAAGGAACGTTAAAGGTTGTATATAGTTTGTTCTAGTTATAAGGAACGTTAAAGGTTGTATATAGTTTGTTCTAGTTATAAGGAACGTTAAAGGTTGTATATAGTTTGTTCTAGTTATAAGGAACGTTAAAGGTTGTATATAGTTTGTTCTAGTTATAAGGAACGTTAAAGGTTGTATATAGTTTGTTCTAGTTATAAGGAACGTTAAAGGTTGTATATAGTTTGTTCTAGTTATAAGGAACGTTAAAGGTTGTATATAGTTTGTTCTAGTTATAAGGAACGTTAAAGGTTGTATATAGTTTGTTCTAGTTATAAGGAACGTTAAAGGTTGTATATAGTTTGTTCTAGTTATAAGGAACGTTAAAGGTTGTATATAGTTTGTTCTAGTTATAAGGAACGTTAAAGGTTGTATATAGTTTGTTCTAGTTATAAGGAACGTTAAAGGTTGTATATAGTTTGTTCTAGTTATAGGAAGGAACGTTAAAGGTTGTATATAGTTTGTTCTAGTTATAAGGAACGTTAAAGGTTGTATATAGTTTGTTCTAGTTATAAGGAACGTTAAAGGTTGTATATAGTTTGTTCTAGTTATAAGGAACGTTAAAGGTTGTATATAGTTTGTTCTAGTTATAAGGAACGTTAAAGGTTGTATATAGTTTGTTCTAGTTATAAGGAACGTAAAGGTTGTATATAGTTTGTTCTAGTTATAAGGAACGTTAAAGGTTGTATATAGTTTGTTCTAGTTATAAGGAACGTTAAAGGTTGTATATAGTTTGTTCTAGTTATAAGGAACGTTAAAGGTTGTATATAGTTTGTTCTAGTTATAAGGAACGTTAAAGGTTGTATATAGTTTGTTCTAGTTATAAGGAACGTTAAAGGTTGTATATAGTTTGTTCTAGTTATAAGGAACGTTAAAGGTTGTATATAGTTTGTTCTAGTTATAAGGAACGTTAAAGGTTGTATATAGTTTGTTCTAGTTATAAGGAACGTTAAAGGTTGTATATAGTTTGTTCTAGTTATAAGGAACGTTAAAGGTTGTATATAGTTTGTTCTAGTTATAAGGAACGTTAAAGGTATGTATATAGTTTGTTCTAGTTATAAGGAACGTTAAAGGTTGTATATAGTTTGTTCTAGTTATAAGGAACGTTAAAGGTTGTATATAGTTTGTTCTAGTTATAAGGAACGTTAAAGGTTGTATATAGTTTGTTCTAGTTATAAGGAACGTTAAAGGTTGTATATAGTTTGTTCTAGTTATAAGGAACGTTAAAGGTTGTATATAGTTTGTTCTAGTTATAAGGAACGTTAAAGGTTGTATATAGTTTGTTCTAGTTATAAGGAACGTTAAAGGTTGTATATAGTTTGTTCTAGTTATAAGGAATAGTTTGTTCTAGTTATAAGGAACGTTAAAGGTTGTATATAGTTTGTTCTAGTTATAAGGAACGTTAAAGGTTGTATATAGTTTGTTCTAGTTATAAGGAACGTTAAAGGTTGTATATAGTTTGTTCTGTACGTTAAAGGTTGTATATAGTTTGTTCTAGTTATAAGGAACGTTAGGAACGTTAAAGGTTGTATATAGTTTGTTCTAGTTATAAGGAACGTTAAAGGTTGTATATAGTTTGTTCTAGTTATAAGGAACGTTAAAGGTTGTATATAGTTTGTTCTAGTTATAAGGAACGTTAAAGGTTGTATATAGTTTGTTCTAGTTATAAGGAACGTTAAAGGTTGTATATAGTTTGTTCTAGTTATAAGGAACGTTAAAGGTTGTATATAGTTTGTTCTAGTTATAAGGAACGTTAAAGGTTGTATATAGTTTGTTCTAGTTATAAGGAACGTTAAAGGTTGTATATAGTTTGTTCTAGTTATAAGGAACGTTAAAGGTTGTATATAGTTTGTTCTAGTTATAAGGAACGTTAAAGGTTGTATATAGTTTGTTCTAGTTATAAGGAACGTTAAAGGTTGTATATAGTTTGTTCTAGTTATAAGGAACGTTAAAGGTTGTATATAGTTTGTTCTAGTTATAAGGAACGTTAAAGGTTGTATATAGTTTGTTCTAGTTATAAGGAACGTTAAAGGTTGTATATAGTTTGTTCTAGTTATAAGGAACGTTAAAGGATGTATATAGTTTGTTCTAGTTATAAGGAACGTTAAAGGATGTATATAGTTTGTTCTAGTTATAAGGAACGTTAAAGGTTGTATATAGTTTGTTCTAGTTATAAGGAACGTTATAAGGTTAAAGGTTGTATATAGTTTGTTCTAGTTATAAGGAACGTTAAAGGTTGTATATAGTTTGTTCTAGTTATAAGGAACGTTAAAGGTTGTATATAGTTTGTTCTAGTTATAAGGAACGTTAAAGGATGTATATAGTTTGTTCTAGTTATAAGGAACGTTAAAGGTTGTATATAGTTTGTTCTAGTTATAAGGAACGTTAAAGGTTATATAGTTTGTTCTAGTTATAAGGAACGTTAAAGGTTGTATATAGTTTGTTCTAGTTATAAGGAACGTTAAAGGTTGTATATAGTTTGTTCTAGTTATAAGGAACGTTAAAGGTTGTATATAGTTTGTTCTAGTTATAAGGAACGTTAAAGGTTGTATATAGTTTGTTCTAGTTATAAGGAACGTTAAAGGTTGTATATAGTTTGTTCTAGTTATAAGGAACGTTAAAGGTTGTATATAGTTTGTTCTAGTTATAAGGAACGTTAAAGGTTGTATATAGTTTGTTCTAGTTATAAGGAACGTTAAAGGTTGTATATAGTTTGTTCTAGTTATAAGGAACGTTAAAGGTTGTATATAGTTTGTTCTAGTTATAAGGAACGTTAAAGGTTGTATATAGTTTGTTCTAGTTATAAGGAACGTTAAAGGTTGTATATAGTTTGTTCTAGTTATAAGGAACGTTAAAGGTTGTATATAGTTTGTTCTAGTTATAAGGAACGTTAAAGGTTGTATATAGTTTGTTCTAGTTATAAGGAACGTTAAAGGTTGTATATAGTTTGTTCTAGTTATAAGGAACGTTAAAGGTTGTATATAGTTTGTTCTAGTTATAAGGAACGTTAAAGGTTGTATATAGTTTGTTCTAGTTATAAGGAACGTTAAAGGTTGTATATAGTTTGTTCTAGTTATAAGGAACGTTAAAGGTTGTATATAGTTTGTTCTAGTTATAAGGAACGTTAAAGGTTGTATATAGTTTGTTCTAGTTATAAGGAACGTTAAAGGTTGTATATAGTTTGTTCTAGTTATAAGGAACGTTAAAGGTTGTATATAGTTTGTTCTAGTTATAAGGAACGTTAAAGGTTGTATATAGTTTGTTCTAGTTATAAGGAACGTTAAAGGTTGTATATAGTTTGTTCTAGTTATAAGGAACGTTAAAGGTTGTATATAGTTTGTTCTAGTTATAAGGAACGTTAAAGGTTGTATATAGTTTGTTCTAGTTATAAGGAACGTTAAAGGTTGTATATAGTTTGTTCTAGTTATAAGGAACGTTAAAGGTTGTATATAGTTTGTTCTAGTTATAAGGAACGTTAAAGGTTGTATATAGTTTGTTCTAGTTATAAGGAACGTTAAAGGTTGTATATAGTTTGTTCTAGTTATAAGGAACGTTAAAGGATGTATATAGTTTGTTCTAGTTATAAGGAACGTTAAAGGTTGTATATAGTTTGTTCTAGTTATAAGGAACGTTAAAGGTTGTATATAGTTTGTTCTAGTTATAAGGAACGTTAAAGGTTGTATATAGTTTGTTCTAGTTATAAGGAACGTTAAAGGTTGTATATAGTTTGTTCTAGTTATAAGGAACGTTAAGGTTGGTATGTAGTTATAGTTTGTTCTAGTTATAAGGAACGTTAAAGGTTGTATATAGTTTGTTCTAGTTATAAGGAACGTTAAAGGTTGTATATAGTTTGTTCTAGTTATAAGGAACGTTAAAGGTTGTATATAGTTTGTTCTAGTTATAAGGAACGTTAAAGGTTGTATATAGTTTGTTCTAGTTATAAGGAACGTTAAAGGTTGTATATAGTTTGTTCTAGTTATAAGGAACGTTAAAGGTTGTATATAGTTTGTTCTAGTTATAAGGAACGTTAAAGGTTGTAAAGGTTGTATAGTTTGTTCTAGTTATAAGGAACGTTAAAGGTTGTATATAGTTTGTTCTAGTTATAAGGAACGTTAAAGGTTGTATATAGTTTGTTCTAGTTATAAGGAACGTTAAAGGTTGTATATAGTTTGTTCTAGTTATAAGGAACGTTAAAGGTTGTATATAGTTTGTTCTAGTTATAAGGAACGTTAAAGGTTGTTTGTTCTAGTTATAAGGAACGTTAAAGGTTGTATATAGTTTGTTCTAGTTATAAGGAACGTTAAAGGTTGTATATAGTTTGTTCTAGTTATAAGGAACGTTAAAGGTTGTATATAGTTTGTTCTAGTATAAGGAACGTTAAATAAGTTTGAACGTTCTAGTTATAAGGAACGTTTGTATATAGTTTGTTCTAGTTATAAGGAACGTTAAAGGTTGTATATAGTTTGTTCTAGTTATAAGGAACGTTAAAGGTTGTATATAGTTTGTTCTAGTTATAAGGAACGTTAAAGGTTGTATATAGTTTGTTCTAGTTATAAGGAACGTTAAAGGTTGTATATAGTTTGTTCTAGTTATAAGGAACGTTAAAGGTTGTATATAGTTTGTTCTAGTTATAAGGAACGTTAAAGGTTGTATATAGTTTGTTCTAGTTATAAGGAACGTTAAAGGTTGTATATAGTTTGTTCTAGTTATAAGGAACGTTAAAGGTTGTATATAGTTTGTTCTAGTTATAAGGAACGTTAAAGGTTGTATATAGTTTGTTCTAGTTATAAGGAACGTTAAAGGTTGTATATAGTTTGTTCTAGTTATAAGGAACGTTAAAGGTTGTATATAGTTTGTTCTAGTTATAAGGAACGTTAAAGGTTGTATATAGTTTGTTCTAGTTATAAGGAACGTTAAAGGTTGTATATAGTTTGTTCTAGTTATAAGGAACGTTAAAGGGTTGTATATAGTTTGTTCTAGTTATAAGGAACGTTAAAGGTTGTATATAGTTTGTTCTAGTTATAAGGAACGTTAAAGGTTGTATATAGTTTGTTCTAGTTATAAGGAACGTTAAAGGTTGTATATAGTTTGTTCTAGTTATAAGGAACGTTAAAGGTTGTATATAGTTTGTTCTAGTTATAAGGAACGTTAAAGGTTGTATATAGTTTGTTCTAGTTATAAGGAACGTTAAAGGTTGTATATAGTTTGTTCTAGTTATAAGGAACGTTAAAGGTTGTATATAGTTTGTTCTAGTTATAAGGAACGTTAAAGGTTGTATATAGTTTGTTCTAGTTATAAGGAACGTTAAAGGTTGTATATAGTTTGTTCTAGTTATAAGGAACGTTAAAGGTTGTATATAGTTTGTTCTAGTTATAAGGAACGTTAAAGGATGTATATAGTTTGTTCTAGTTATAAGGAACGTTAAAGGTTGTATATAGTTTGTTCTAGTTATAAGGAACGTTAAAGGTTGTATATAGTTTGTTCTAGTTATAAGGAACGTTAAAGGTTGTATATAGTTTGTTCTAGTTATAAGGAACGTTAAAGGACGTTGTATATAGTTTGTTCTAGTTATAAGGAACGTTAAAGGATGTATATAGTTTGTTCTAGTTATAAGGAACGTTAAAGGATGTATATAGTTTGTTCTAGTTACTAGTTAAGGAACGTTAAAGGTTGTATATAGTTTGTTCTAGTTATAAGGAACGTTAAAGGATGTATATAGTTTGTTCTAGTTATAAGGAACGTTAAAGGTTGTATATAGTTTGTTCTAGTTATAAGGAACGTTAAAGGTTGTATATAGTTTGTTCTAGTTATAAGGAACGTTAAAGGTTGTATATAGTTTGTTCTAGTTATAAGGAACGTTAAAGGTTGTATATAGTTTGTTCTAGTTATAAGGAACGTTAAAGGTTGTATATAGTTTGTTCTAGTTATAAGGAACGTTAAAGGTTGTATATAGTTTGTTCTAGTTATAAGGAACGTTAAAGGTTGTATATAGTTTGTTCTAGTTATAAGGAACGTTAAAGGTTGTATATAGTTTGTTCTAGTTATAAGGAACGTTAAAGGTTGTATATAGTTTGTTCTAGTTATAAGGAACGTTAAAGGTATGTATATAGTTTGTTCTAGTTATAAGGAACGTTAAAGGTTGTATATAGTTTGTTCTAGTTATAAGGAACGTTAAAGGTTGTATATAGTTTGTTCTAGTTATAAGGAACGTTAAAGGTTGTATATAGTTTGTTCTAGTTATAAGGAACGTTAAAGGTTGTATATAGTTTGTTCTAGTTATAAGGAACGTTAAAGGATGTATATAGTTTGTTCTAGTTATAAGGAACGTTAAAGGTTGTATATAGTTTGTTCTAGTTATAAGGAACGTTAAAGGTTGTATATAGTTTGTTCTAGTTATAAGGAACGTTAAAGGTTGTATATAGTTTGTTCTAGTTATAAGGAACGTTAAAGGTTAGTTATATAGTTTGTTAGTTTGTTCTAGTTATAAGGAACGTTAAAGGTTGTATATAGTTTGTTCTAGTTATAAGGAACGTTAAAGGTTGTATATAGTTTGTTCTAGTTATAGGAATAAGGAAGTTTGTTCTAGTTATAAGGAACGTTAAAGGTTGTATATAGTTTGTTCTAGTTATAAGGAAACGTTATAAGTTCTAGTTATAAGGAATAGTTGTATATAGTTTGTTCTAGTTATAAGGAACGTTAAAGGTTGTATATAGTTTGTTCTAGTTATAAGGAACGTTAAAGGATGTATATAGTTTGTTCTAGTTATAAGGAACGTTAAAGGTTGTATATAGTTTGTTCTAGTTATAAGGAACGTTAAAGGTTGTATATAGTTTGTTCTAGTTATAAGGAACGTTAAAGGATGTATATAGTTTGTTCTAGTTATAAGGAACGTTAAAGGTTGTATATAGTTTGTTCTAGTTATAAGGAACGTTAAAGGTTGTATATAGTTTGTTCTAGTTATAAGGAACGTTAAAGGTTGTATATAGTTTGTTCTAGTTATAAGGAACGTTAAAGGTTGTATATAGTTTGTTCTAGTTATAAGGAACGTTAAAGGTTGTATATAGTTTGTTCTAGTTATAAGGAACGTTAAAGGTTGTATATAGTTTGTTCTAGTTATAAGGAACGTTAAAGGTTGTATATAGTTTGTTCTAGTTATAAGGAACGTTAAAGGTTGTATATAGTTTGTTCTAGTTATAAGGAACGTTAAAGGTTGTATATAGTTTGTTCTAGTTATAAGGAACGTTAAAGGTTGTATATAGTTTGTTCTAGTTATAAGGAACGTTAAAGGTTGTATATAGTTTGTTCTAGTTATAAGGAACGTTAAAGGTTGTATATAGTTTGTTCTAGTTATAAGGAACGTTAAAGGTTGTATATAGTTTGTTCTAGTTATAAGGAACGTTAAAGGTTGTATATAGTTTGTTCTAGTTATAAGGAACGTTAAAGGTTGTATATAGTTTGTTCTAGTTATAAGGAACGTTAAAGGTTGTATATAGTTTGTTCTAGTTATAAGGAACGTTAAAGGTTGTATATAGTTTGTTCTAGTTATAAGGAACGTTAAAGGTTGTATATAGTTTGTTCTAGTTATAAGGAACGTTAAAGGATGTATATAGTTTGTTCTAGTTATAAGGAACGTTAAAGGTTGTATATAGTTTGTTCTAGTTATAAGGAACGTTAAAGGTTGTATATAGTTTGTTCTAGTTATAAGGAACGTTAAAGGTTGTATATAGTTTGTTCTAGTTATAAGGAACGTTAAAGGTTGTATAGTTAGTTTGTTCTAGTTATAAGGAACGTTAAAGGTTGTATATAGTTTGTTCTAGTTATAAGGAACGTTAAAGGTTGTATATAGTTTGTTCTAGTTATAAGGAACGTTAAAGGTTGTATATAGTTTGTTCTAGTTATAAGGAACGTTAAAGGTTGTATATAGTTTGTTCTAGTTATAAGGAACGTTAAAGGTTGTATATAGTTTGTTCTAGTTATAAGGAACGTTAAAGGTTGTATATAGTTTGTTCTAGTTATAAGGAACGTTAAAGGTTGTATATAGTTTGTTCTAGTTATAAGGAACGTTAAAGGTTGTATATAGTTTGTTCTAGTTATAAGGAACGTTAAAGGTTGTATATAGTTTGTTCTAGTTATAAGGAACGTTAAAGGTTGTATATAGTTTGTTCTAGTTATAAGGAACGTTAAAGGTTGTATATAGTTTGTTCTAGTTATAAGGAACGTTAAAGGTTGTATATAGTTTGTTCTAGTTATAAGGAACGTTAAAGGTTGTATATAGTTTGTTCTAGTTATAAGGAACGTTAAAGGTTGTATATAGTTTGTTCTAGTTTGTTCTAGTTAAGGAACGTTAAAGGTTGTATATAGTTTGTTCTAGTTATAAGGAACGTTAAAGGTTGTATATAGTTTGTTCTAGTTATAAGGAACGTTAAAGGTTGTATATAGTTTGTTCTAGTTATAAGGAACGTTAAAGGTTGTATATAGTTTGTTCTAGTTATAAGGAACGTTAAAGGTTGTATATAGTTTGTTCTAGTTATAAGGAACGTTAAAGGTTGTATATAGTTTGTTCTAGTTATAAGGAACGTTAAAGGTTCTGTTATAAGGAACGTTATAGTTTGTTCTAGTTATAAGGAACGTTAAAGGTTGTATATAGTTTGTTCTAGTTATAAGGAACGTTAAAGGTTGTATATAGTTTGTTCTAGTTATAAGGAACGTTAAAGGTTGTATATAGTTTGTTCTAGTTATAAGGAACGTTAAAGGTTGTATATAGTTTGTTCTAGTTATAAGGAACGTTAAAGGTTGTATATAGTTTGTTCTAGTTATAAGGAACGTTAAAGGTTGTATATAGTTTGTTCTAGTTATAAGGAACGTTAAAGGTTGTATATAGTTTGTTCTAGTTATAAGAACGAACGTTAAAGGTCTGTATATAGTTTGTTCTAGTTATAAGGAACGTTAAAGGTTGTATATAGTTTGTTCTAGTTATAAGGAACGTTAAAGGTTGTATATAGTTTGTTCTAGTTATAAGGAACGTTAAAGGTTGTATATAGTTTGTTCTAGTTATAAGGAACGTTAAAGGTTGTATATAGTTTGTTCTAGTTATAAGGAACGTTAAAGGTTGTATATAGTTTGTTCTAGTTATAAGGAACGTTAAAGGATGTATATAGTTTGTTCTAGTTATAAGGAACGTTAAAGGTTGTATATAGTTTGTTCTAGTTATAAGGAACGTTAAAGGTTGTATATAGTTTGTTCTAGTTATAAGGAACGTTAAAGGTTGTATATAGTTTGTTCTAGTTATAAGGAACGTTAAAGGTTGTATATAGTTTGTTCTAGTTATAAGGAACGTTAAAGGTTGTATATAGTTTGTTCTAGTTATAAGGAACGTTAAAGGTTGTATATAGTTTGTTCTAGTTATAAGGAACGTTAAAGGTTGTATATAGTTTGTTCTAGTTATAAGGAACGTTAAAGGTTGTATATAGTTTGTTCTAGTTATAAGGAACGTTAAAGGTTGTATATAGTTTGTTCTAGTTATAAGGAACGTTAAAGGTTGTATAAGGAACGTTAGTTTGTTCTAGTTATAAGGAACGTTAAAGGTTGTATATAGTTTGTTCTAGTTATAAGGAACGTTAAAGGTTGTATATAGTTTGTTCTAGTTATAAGGAACGTTAAAGGTTGTATATAGTTTGTTCTAGTTATAAGGAACGTTAAAGGTTGTATATAGTTTGTTCTAGTTATAAGGAACGTTAAAGGTTGTATATAGTTTGTTCTAGTTATAAGGAACGTTAAAGGTTGTATATAGTTTGTTCTAGTTATAAGGAACGTTAAAGGTTGTATATAGTTTGTTCTAGTTATAAGGAACGTTAAAGGTTGTATATAGTTTGTTCTAGTTATAAGGAACGTTAAAGGTTGTATATAGTTTGTTCTAGTTATAAGGAACGTTAAAGGTTGTATATAGTTTGTTCTAGTTATAAGGAACGTTAAAGGTTGTATATAGTTTGTTCTAGTTATAAGGAACGTTAAAGGTTGTATATAGTTTGTTCTAGTTATAAGGAACGTTAAAGGTTGTATATAGTTTGTTCTAGTTATAAGGAACGTTAAAGGTTGTATATAGTTTGTTCTAGTTATAAGGAACGTTAAAGGTTGTATATAGTTTGTTCTAGTTATAAGGAACGTTAAAGGTTGTATATAGTTTGTTCTAGTTATAAGGAACGTTAAAGGTTGTATATAGTTTGTTCTAGTTATAAGGAACGTTAAGGTTTGTATATAGTTTGTTCTAGTTATAAGGAACGTTAAAGGTTGTATATAGTTTGTTCTAGTTATAAGGAACGTTAAAGGTTCTGTTATAGGAAGTTTGTTCTAGTTATAAGGAACGTTAAAGGTTGTATATAGTTTGTTCTAGTTATAAGGAACGTTAAAGGTTGTATATAGTTTGTTCTAGTTATAAGGAACGTTAAAGGTTGTATATAGTTTGTTCTAGTTATAAGGAACGTTAAAGGTTGTATATAGTTTGTTCTAGTTATAAGGAACGTTAAAGGTTGTATATAGTTTGTTCTAGTTATAAGGAACGTTAAAGGTTGTATATAGTTTGTTCTAGTTATAAGGAACGTTAAAGGTTGTATATAGTTTGTTCTAGTTATAAGGAACGTTAAAGGTTGTATATAGTTTGTTCTAGTTATAAGGAACGTTAAAGGTTGTATATAGTTTGTTCTAGTTATAAGGAACGTTAAAGGTTGTATATAGTTTGTTCTAGTTATAAGATGAACGTTATAAGGAACGTTGTTGTATATAGTTTGTTCTAGTTATAAGGAACGTTAAAGGTTGTATATAGTTTGTTCTAGTTATAAGGAACGTTAAAGGTTGTATATAGTTTGTTCTAGTTATAAGGAACGTTAAAGGTTGTATATAGTTTGTTCTAGTTATAAGGAACGTTAAAGGTTGTATATAGTTTGTTCTAGTTATAAGGAACGTTAAAGGTTGTATATAGTTTGTTCTAGTTATAAGGAACGTTAAAGGTTGTATATAGTTTGTTCTAGTTATAAGGAACGTTAAAGGTTGTATATAGTTTGTTCTAGTTATAAGGAACGTTAAAGGTTGTATATAGTTTGTTCTAGTTATAAGGAACGTTAAAGGTTGTATATAGTTTGTTCTAGTTATAAGGAACGTTAAAGGTTGTATATAGTTTGTTCTAGTTATAAGGAACGTTAAAGGTTGTATATAGTTTGTTCTAGTTATAAGGAACGTTAAAGGTTGTATATAGTTTGTTCTAGTTATAAGGAACGTTAAAGGTTGTATATAGTTTGTTCTAGTTATAAGGAACGTTAAAGGTTGTATATAGTTTGTTCTAGTTATAAGGAACGTTAAAGGTTTGTATATAGTTTGTTCTAGTTATAAGGAACGTTAAAGGTTGTATATAGTTTGTTCTAGTTATAAGGAACGTTAAAGGTTGTATATAGTTTGTTCTAGTTATAAGGAACGTTAAAGGATGTATATAGTTTGTTCTAGTTATAAGGAACGTTAAAGGTTGTATATAGTTTGTTCTAGTTATAAGGAACGTTAAAGGTTGTATATAGTTTGTTCTAGTTATAAGGAACGTTAAAGGTTGTATATAGTTTGTTCTAGTTATAAGGAACGTTAAAGGTTGTATATAGTTTGTTCTAGTTATAAGGAACGTTAAAGGTTGTATATAGTTTGTTCTAGTTATAAGGAACGTTAAAGGTTGTATATAGTTTGTTCTAGTTATAAGGAACGTTTAAGGAACGTTAAAGGTTGTATATAGTTTGTTCTAGTTATAAGGAACGTTAAAGGTTGTATATAGTTTGTTCTAGTTATAAGGAACGTTAAAGGTTGTATATAGTTTGTTCTAGTTATAAGGAACGTTAAAGGTTGTATATAGTTTGTTCTAGTTATAAGGAACGTTAAAGGTTGTATATAGTTTGTTCTAGTAAGGAACGTTAAGTTGATAGTTTGTTCTAGTTATAAGGTTGTATATAGTTTGTTCTAGTTATAAGGAACGTTAAAGGTTGTATATAGTTTGTTCTAGTTATAAGGAACGTTAAAGGTTGTATATAGTTTGTTCTAGTTATAAGGAACGTTAAAGGTTGTATATAGTTTGTTCTAGTTATAAGGAACGTTAAAGGTTGTATATAGTTTGTTCTAGTTATAAGGAACGTTAAAGGTTGTATATAGTTTGTTCTAGTTATAAGGAACGTTAAAGGTTGTATATAGTTTGTTCTAGTTATAAGGAACGTTTTGTATATAGTTTGTTCTAGTTATAAGGAACGTTAAAGGTTGTATATAGTTTGTTCTGTTATAAGGAACGTTATAGTTTGTTTTCTAGTTATAAGGAACGTTAAAGGTTCTAGTTATGTATATAGTTTGTTCTAGTTATAAGGAACGTTAAAGGTTGTATATAGTTTGTTCTAGTTATAAGGAACGTTAAAGGTTGTATATAGTTTGTTCTAGTTATAAGGAACGTTAAAGGTTGTATATAGTTTGTTCTAGTTATAAGGAACGTTAAAGGTTGTATATAGTTTGTTCTAGTTATAAGGAACGTTAAAGGTTGTATATAGTTTGTTCTAGTTATAAGGAACGTTAAAGGTTGTATATAGTTTGTTCTAGTTATAAGGAACGTTAAAGGTTGTATATAGTTTGTTCTAGTTATAAGGAACGTTAAAGGTTGTATATAGTTTGTTCTAGTTATAAGGAACGTTAAAGGTTGTATATAGTTTGTTCTAGTTATAAGGAACGTTAAAGGATGTATATAGTTTGTTCTAGTTATAAGGAACGTTAAAGGTTGTATATAGTTTGTTCTAGTTATAAGGAACGTTAAAGGTTGTATATAGTTTGTTCTAGTTATAAGGAACGTTAAAGGTTGTATATAGTTTGTTCTAGTTATAAGGAACGTTAAAGGTTGTATATAGTTTGTTCTAGTTATAAGGAACGTTAAAGGTTGTATATAGTTTGTTCTAGTTATAAGGAACGTTAAAGGTTGTATATAGTTTGTTCTAGTTATAAGGAACGTTAAAGGTTGTATATAGTTTGTTCTAGTTATAAGGAACGTTAAAGGTTGTATATAGTTTGTTCTAGTTATAAGGAACGTTAAAGGTTGTATATAGTTTGTTCTAGTTATAAGGAACGTTATAAGTTTGTTCTAGAAGAACGTTAAAGTTGTATATAGTTTGTTCTAGTTATAAGGAACGTTGTATATAGTTTGTTGTATATAGTTTGTTCTAGTTATAAGGAACGTTAAAGGTTGTATATAGTTTGTTCTAGTTATAAGGAACGTTATGTATATAGTTTGTTCTAGTTATAAGGAACGTTAAAGGTTGTATATAGTTTGTTCTAGTTATAAGGAACGTTAAAGGTTGTATATAGTTTGTTCTAGTTATAAGGAACGTTAAAGGTTGTATATAGTTTGTTCTAGTTATAAGGAACGTTAAAGGTTGTATATAGTTTGTTCTAGTTATAAGGAACGTTAAAGGTTGTATATAGTTTGTTCTAGTTATAAGGAACGTTAAAGGTTGTATATAGTTTGTTCTAGTTATAAGGAACGTTAAAGGTTGTATATAGTTTGTTCTAGTTATAAGGAACGTTAAAGGTTGTATATAGTTTGTTCTAGTTATAAGGAACGTTAAAGGTTGTATATAGTTTGTTCTAGTTATAAGGAACGTTAAAGGTTGTATATAGTTTGTTCTAGTTATAAGGAACGTTAAAGGTTGTATATAGTTTGTTCTAGTTATAAGGAACGTTAAAGGTTGTATATAGTTTGTTCTAGTTATAAGGAACGTTAAAGGTTGTATATAGTTTGTTCTAGTTATAAGGAACGTTAAAGGTTGTATATAGTTTGTTCTAGTTATAAGGAACGTTAAAGGTTGTATATAGTTTGTTCTAGTTATAAGGAACGTTAAAGGATGTATATAGTTTGTTCTAGTTATAAGGAACGTTAAAGGTTGTATATAGTTTGTTCTAGTTATAAGGAACGTTAAAGGTTGTATATAGTTTGTTCTAGTTATAAGGAACGTTAAAGGATGTATATAGTTTGTTCTAGTTATAAGGAACGTTAAAGGTTGTATATAGTTTGTTCTAGTTATAAGGAACGTTAAAGGTTGTATATAGTTTGTTCTAGTTATAAGGAACGTTAAAGGTTGTATATAGTTTGTTCTAGTTATAAGGAACGTTAAAGGTTGTATATAGTTTGTTCTAGTTATAAGGAACGTTAAAGGTTGTATATAGTTTGTTCTAGTTATAAGGAACGTTAAAGGTTGTATATAGTTTGTTCTAGTTATAAGGAACGTTAAAGGTTGTATATAGTTTGTTCTAGTTATAAGGAACGTTAAAGGTTGTATATAGTTTGTTCTAGTTATAAGGAACGTTAAAGGTTGTATATAGTTTGTTCTAGTTATAAGGAACGTTAAAGGTTGTATATAGTTTGTTCTAGTTATAAGGAACGTTAAAGGTTGTATATAGTTTGTTCTAGTTATAAGGAACGTTAAAGGATGTATATAGTTTGTTCTAGTTATAAGGAACGTTAAAGGTTGTATATAGTTTGTTCTAGTTATAAGGAACGTTAAAGGTTGTATATAGTTTGTTCTAGTTATAAGGAACGTTAAAGGTTGTATATAGTTTGTTCTAGTTATAAGGAACGTTAAAGGTTGTATATAGTTTGTTCTAGTTATAAGGAACGTTAAAGGTTGTATATAGTTTGTTCTAGTTATAAGGAACGTTAAAGGTTGTATATAGTTTGTTCTAGTTATAAGGAACGTTAAAGGTTGTATATAGTTTGTTCTAGTTATAAGGAACGTTAAAGGTTGTATATAGTTTGTTCTAGTTATAAGGAACGTTAAAGGTTGTATATAGTTTGTTCTAGTTATAAGGAACGTTAAAGGTTGTATATAGTTTGTTCTAGTTATAAGGAACGTTAAAGGTTGTATATAGTTTGTTCTAGTTATAAGGAACGTTAAAGGTTGTATATAGTTTGTTCTAGTTATAAGGAACGTTAAAGGTTGTATATAGTTTGTTCTAGTTATAAGGAACGTTAAAGGTTGTATATAGTTTGTTCTAGTTATAAGGAACGTTAAAGGTTGTATATAGTTTGTTCTAGTTATAAGGAACGTTAAAGGTTGTATATAGTTTGTTCTAGTTATAAGGAACGTTAAAGGTTGTATATAGTTTGTTCTAGTTATAAGGAACGTTAAAGGTTGTATATAGTTTGTTCTAGTTATAAGGAACGTTAAAGGTTGTATATAGTTTGTTCTAGTTATAAGGAACGTTAAAGGTTGTATATAGTTTGTTCTAGTTATAAGGAACGTTAAAGGTTGTATATAGTTTGTTCTAGTTATAAGGAACGTTAAAGGTTGTATATATAGTTTGTTCTAGTTATAAGGAACGTTAAAGGTTGTATATAGTTTGTTCTAGTTATAAGGAACGTTAAAGGTTGTATATAGTTTGTTCTAGTTATAAGGAACGTTAAAGGTTGTATATAGTTTGTTCTAGTTATAAGGAACGTTAAAGGTTGTATATAGTTTGTTCTAGTTATAAGGAACGTTAAAGGTTGTATATAGTTTGTTCTAGTTATAAGGAACGTTAAAGGTTGTATATAGTTTGTTCTAGTTATAAGGAACGTTAAAGGTTGTATATAGTTTGTTCTAGTTATAAGGAACGTTAAAGGTTGTATATAGTTTGTTCTAGTTATAAGGAACGTTAAAGGTTGTATATAGTTTGTTCTAGTTATAAGGAACGTTAAAGGTTGTATATAGTTTGTTCTAGTTATAAGGAACGTTAAAGGTTGTATATAGTTTGTTCTAGTTATAAGGAACGTTAAAGGTTGTATATAGTTTGTTCTAGTTATAAGGAACGTTAAAGGTTGTATATAGTTTGTTCTAGTTATAAGGAACGTTAAAGGTTGTATATAGTTTGTTCTAGTTATAAGGAACGTTAAAGGTTGTATATAGTTTGTTCTAGTTATAAGGAACGTTAAAGGTTGTATATAGTTTGTTCTAGTTATAAGGAACGTTAAAGGTTGTATATAGTTTGTTCTAGTTATAAGGAACGTTAAAGGTTGTATATAGTTTGTTCTAGTTATAAGGAACGTTAAAGGTTGTATATAGTTTGTTCTAGTTATAAGGAACGTTAAAGGTTGTATATAGTTTGTTCTAGTTATAAGGAACGTTAAAGGTTGTATATAGTTTGTTCTAGTTATAAGGAACGTTAAAGGTTGTATATAGTTTGTTCTAGTTATAAGGAACGTTAAAGGTTGTATATAGTTTGTTCTAGTTATAAGGAACGTTAAAGGTTGTATATAGTTTGTTCTAGTTATAAGGAACGTTAAAGGTTGTATATAGTTTGTTCTAGTTATAAGGAACTAGTTATATAGTTTGTTCTAGAGGAACGTTAAAGGTTGTATATAGTTTGTTCTAGTTATAAGGAACGTTAAAGGATGTATATAGTTTGTTCTAGTTATAAGGAACGTTAAAGGTTGTATATAGTTTGTTCTAGTTATAAGGAACGTTAAAGGTTGTATATAGTTTGTTCTAGTTATAAGGAACGTTAAAGGTTGTATATAGTTTGTTCTAGTTATAAGGAACGTTAAAGGTTGTATATAGTTTGTTCTAGTTATAAGGAACGTTAAAGGTTGTATATAGTTTGTTCTAGTTATAAGGAACGTTAAAGGTTGTATATAGTTTGTTCTAGTTATAAGGAACGTTAAAGGTTGTATATAGTTTGTTCTAGTTATAAGGAACGTTAAAGGTTGTATATAGTTTGTTCTAGTTATAAGGAACGTTAAAGGTTGTATATAGTTTGTTCTAGTTATAAGGAACGTTAAAGGTTGTATATAGTTTGTTCTAGTTATAAGGAACGTTAAAGGTTGTATATAGTTTGTTCTAGTTATAAGGAACGTTAAAGGTTGTATATAGTTTGTTCTAGTTATAAGGAACGTTAAAGGTTGTATATAGTTTGTTCTAGTTATAAGGAACGTTAAAGGTTGTATATAGTTTGTTCTAGTTATAAGGAACGTTAAAGGTTGTATATAGTTTGTTCTAGTTATAAGGAACGTTAAAGGTTGTATATAGTTTGTTCTAGTTATAAGGAACGTTAAAGGTTGTATATAGTTTGTTCTAGTTATAAGGAACGAAGGTTGTATATAGTTTGTTCTAGTTATAAGGAACGTTAAAGGTTGTATATAGTTTGTTCTAGTTATAAGGAACGTTAAAGGTTGTATATAGTTTGTTCTAGTTATAAGGAACGTTAAAGGTTGTATATAGTTTGTTCTAGTTATAAGGAACGTTAAAGGATGTATATAGTTTGTTCTAGTTATAAGGAACGTTAAAGGTTGTATATAGTTTGTTCTAGTTATAAGGAACGTTAAAGGTATGTATGTATATAGTTTGTTCTAGTTATAAGGAACGTTAAGGAAGGATGTATATAGTTTGTTCTAGTTATAAGGAACGTTAAAGGTTGTATATAGTTTGTTCTAGTTATAAGGAACGTTAAAGGTTGTATATAGTTTGTTCTAGTTATAAGGAACGTTAAAGGTTGTATATAGTTTGTTCTAGTTATAAGGAACGTTAAAGGTTGTATATAGTTTGTTCTAGTTATAAGGAACGTTAAAGGTTGTATATAGTTTGTTCTAGTTATAAGGAACGTTAAAGGTTGTATATAGTTTGTTCTAGTTATAAGGAACGTTAAAGGTTGTATATAGTTTGTTCTAGTTATAAGGAACGTTAAAGGTTGTATATAGTTTGTTCTAGTTATAAGGAACGTTAAAGGTTGTATATAGTTTGTTCTAGTTATAAGGAACGTTAAAGGTTGTATATAGTTTGTTCTAGTTATAAGGAACGTTAAAGGTTGTATATAGTTTGTTCTAGTTATAAGGAACGTTAAAGGTTGTATATAGTTTGTTCTAGTTATAAGGAACGTTAAAGGTTGTATATAGTTTGTTCTAGTTATAAGGAACGTTAAAGGTTGTATATAGTTTGTTCTAGTTATAAGGAACGTTAAAGGTTGTATATAGTTTGTTCTAGTTATAAGGAACGTTAAAGGTTGTATATAGTTTGTTCTAGTTATAAGGAACGTTAAAGGTTGTATATAGTTTGTTCTAGTTATAAGGAACGTTAAAGGATGTATATAGTTTGTTCTAGTTATAAGGAACGTTAAAGGTTGTATATAGTTTGTTCTAGTTATAAGGAACGTTAAAGGTTGTATATAGTTTGTTCTAGTTATAAGGAACGTTAAAGGTTGTATATAGTTTGTTCTAGTTATAAGGAACGTTAAAGGTTGTATATAGTTTGTTCTAGTTATAAGGAACGTTAAAGGATGTATATAGTTTGTTCTAGTTATAAGGAACGTTAAAGGTTGTATATAGTTTGTTCTAGTTATAAGGAACGTTAAAGGTTGTATAGTTAGTTTGTTCTAGTTATAAGGAACGTTAAAGGTTGTATATAGTTTGTTCTAGTTATAAGGAACGTTAAAGGTTGTATATAGTTTGTTCTAGTTATAAGGAACGTTAAAGGTTGTATATAGTTTGTTCTAGTTATAAGGAACGTTAAAGGTTGTATATAGTTTGTTCTAGTTATAAGGAACGTTAAAGGTTGTATATAGTTTGTTCTAGTTATAAGGAACGTTAAAGGTTGTATATAGTTTGTTCTAGTTATAAGGAACGTTAAAGGTTGTATATAGTTTGTTCTAGTTATAAGGAACGTTAAAGGTTGTATATAGTTTGTTCTAGTTATAAGGAACGTTAAAGGTTGTATATAGTTTGTTCTAGTTATAAGGAACGTTAAAGGTTGTATATAGTTTGTTCTAGTTATAAGGAACGTTAAAGGTTGTATATAGTTTGTTCTAGTTATAAGGAACGTTAAAGGTTGTATATAGTTTGTTCTAGTTATAAGGAACGTTAAAGGTTGTATATAGTTTGTTCTAGTTATAAGGAACGTTAAAGGATGTATATAGTTTGTTCTAGTTATAAGGAACGTTAAAGGTTGTATATAGTTTGTTCTAGTTATAAGGAACGTTAAAGGATGTATATAGTTTGTTCTAGTTATAAGGAACGTTAAAGGTTGTATATAGTTTGTTCTAGTTATAAGGAACGTTAAAGGTTGTATATAGTTTGTTCTAGTTATAAGGAACGTTAAAGGTTGTATATAGTTTGTTCTAGTTATAAGGAACGTTAAAGGTTGTATATAGTTTGTTCTAGTTATAAGGAACGTTAAAGGTTGTATATAGTTTGTTCTAGTTATAAGGAACGTTAAAGGTTGTATTATAAGGAACGTTAGTTTGTTCTAGTTATAAGGAACGTTAAAGGTTGTATATAGTTTGTTCTAGTTATAAGGAACGTTAAAGGTTGTATATAGTTTGTTCTAGTTATAAGGAACGTTAAAGGTTGTATATAGTTTGTTCTAGTTATAAGGAACGTTAAAGGTTGTATATAGTTTGTTCTAGTTATAAGGAACGTTAAAGTTTGTTCTAGTTATAAGGAACGTTAAAGGCTTGTATATAGTTTGTTCTAGTTATAAGGAACGTTAAAGGTTGTATATAGTTTGTTCTAGTTATAAGGAACGTTAAAGGTTCTGTAGGAACGTTAGTTTGTTCTAGTTATAAGGAACGTTAAAGGTTGTATATAGTTTGTTCTAGTTATAAGGAACGTTAAAGGTTGTATATAGTTTGTTCTAGTTATAAGGAACGTTAAAGGTTGTATATAGTTTGTTCTAGTTATAAGGAACGTTAAAGGTTGTATATAGTTTGTTCTAGTTATAAGGAACGTTAAAGGTTGTATATAGTTTGTTCTAGTTATAAGGAACGTTAAAGGTTGTATATAGTTTGTTCTAGTTATAAGGAACGTTAAAGGTTGTATATAGTTTGTTCTAGTTATAAGGAACGTTAAAGGTTGTATATAGTTTGTTCTAGTTATAAGGAACGTTAAAGGTTGTATATAGTTTGTTCTAGTTATAAGGAACGTTAAAGGTTGTATATAGTTTGTTCTAGTTATAAGGAACGTTAAAGGTTGTATATAGTTTGTTCTAGTTATAAGGAACGTTAAAGGTTGTATATAGTTTGTTCTAGTTATAAGGAACGTTAAAGGTTGTATATAGTTTGTTCTAGTTATAAGGAACGTTAAAGGTTGTATATAGTTTGTTCTAGTTATAAGGAACGTTAAAGGTTGTATATAGTTTGTTCTAGTTATAAGGAACGTTAAAGGTTGTATATAGTTTGTTCTAGTTATAAGGAACGTTAAAGGTTGTATATAGTTTGTTCTAGTTATAAGGAACGTTAAAGGTTGTATATAGTTTGTTCTAGTTATAAGGAACGTTAAAGGTTGTATATAGTTTGTTCTAGTTATAAGGAACGTTAAGGTTGTATATAGTTTGTTCTAGTTATAAGGAACGTTAAAGGTTGTATATAGTTTGTTCTAGTTATAAGGAACGTTAAAGGTTGTATATAGTTTGTTCTAGTTATAAGGAACGTTAAAGGTTGTATATAGTTTGTTCTAGTTATAAGGAAGTTTGTTATAGTTCTATAAGGAACGTTAAAGGTTGTATATAGTTTGTTCTAGTTATAAGGAACGTTAAAGGTTGTATATAGTTTGTTCTAGTTATAAGGAACGTTAAAGGTTGTATATAGTTTGTTCTAGTTATAAGGAACGTTAAAGGTTGTATATAGTTTGTTCTAGTTATAAGGAACGTTAAAGGTTGTATATAGTTTGTTCTAGTTATAAGGAACGTTAAAGGATGTATATAGTTTGTTCTAGTTATAAGGAACGTTAAAGGTTGTATATAGTTTGTTCTAGTTATAAGGAACGTTAAAGGTTGTATATAGTTTGTTCTAGTTATAAGGAACGTTAAAGGTTGTATATAGTTTGTTCTAGTTATAAGGAACGTTAAAGGTTGTATATAGTTTGTTCTAGTTATAAGGAACGTTAAAGGTTGTATATAGTTTGTTCTAGTTATAAGGAACGTTAAAGGTTGTATATAGTTTGTTCTAGTTATAAGGAACGTTAAAGGTTGTATATAGTTTGTTCTAGTTATAAGGAACGTTAAAGGTTGTATATAGTTTGTTCTAGTTATAAGGAACGTTAAAGGTTGTATATAGTTTGTTCTAGTTATAAGGAACGTTAAAGGTTGTATATAGTTTGTTCTAGTTATAAGGAACGTTAAAGGTTGTATATAGTTTGTTCTAGTTATAAGGAACGTTAAAGGTTGTATATAGTTTGTTCTAGTTATAAGGAACGTTAAAGGTTGTATATAGTTTGTTCTAGTTATAAGGAACGTTATAAGTTATGTATATAGTTTGTTCTAGTTATAAGGAACGTTAAAGGTTGTATAGTTTGTTCTAGTTATAAGGAACGTTAAAGGTTGTATATAGTTTGTTCTAGTTATAAGGAACGTTAAAGGTTGTATATAGTTTGTTCTAGTTATAAGGAACGTTAAAGGTTGTATATAGTTTGTTCTAGTTATAAGGAACGTTAAAGGTTGTATATAGTTTGTTCTAGTTATAAGGAACGTTAAAGGTTGTATATAGTTTGTTCTAGTTATAAGGAACGTTAAAGGTTGTATATAGTTTGTTCTAGTTATAAGGAACGTTAAAGGTTGTATATAGTTTGTTCTAGTTATAAGGAACGTTAAAGTTAGTTTGTTCTAGTTATAAGGAACGTTAAAGGTTGTATATAGTTTGTTCTAGTTATAAGGAACGTTAAAGGTTGTATATAGTTTGTTCTAGTTATAAGGAACGTTAAAGGTTGTATATAGTTTGTTCTAGTTATAAGGAACGTTAAAGGTTGTATATAGTTTGTTCTAGTTATAAGGAACGTTAAAGGTTGTGTATATAGTTTGTTCTAGTTATAAGGAACGTTAAAGGTTGTATATAGTTTGTTCTAGTTATAAGGAACGTTAAAGGTTGTATATAGTTTGTTCTAGTTATAAGGAACGTTAAAGGTTGTATATAGTTTGTTCTAGTTATAAGGAACGTTAAAGGTTGTATATAGTTTGTTCTAGTTATAAGGAACGTTAAAGGATGTATATAGTTTGTTCTAGTTATAAGGAACGTTAAAGGTTGTATGTAGTTTGTTCTAGTTATAAGGAACGTTAAAGGTTGTATGTAGTTTGTTCTAGTTATAAGGAACGTTAAAGGATGTATATAGTTTGTTCTAGTTATAAGGAACGTTAAAGGTTGTATATAGTTTGTTCTAGTTATAAGGAACGTTAAAGGTTGTATATAGTTTGTTCTAGTTATAAGGAACGTTAAAGGTTGTATATAGTTTGTTCTAGTTATAAGGAACGTTAAAGGTTGTATATAGTTTGTTCTAGTTATAAGGAACGTTAAAGGTTGTATATAGTTTGTTCTAGTTATAAGGAACGTTAAAGGTTGTATATAGTTTGTTCTAGTTATAAGGAACGTTAAAGGTTGTATATAGTTTGTTCTAGTTATAAGGAACGTTAAAGGTTGTATATAGTTTGTTCTAGTTATAAGGAACGTTAAAGGTTGTATATAGTTTGTTCTAGTTATAAGGAACGTTAAAGGTTGTATATAGTTTGTTCTAGTTATAAGGAACGTTAAAGGTGTTCTAGTTATAAGGAACGTTAAAGGTTGTATATAGTTTGTTCTAGTTATAAGGAACGTTAAAGGTTGTATATAGTTTGTTCTAGTTATAAGGAACGTTAAAGGTTGTATATAGTTTGTTCTAGTTATAGTTTGTTCTAGTTAAAGGAACGTTAAAGGTTGTATATAGTTTGTTCTAGTTATAAGAACGTTAAAGGTTGTATATAGTTTGTTCTAGTTATAAGGAACGTTAAAGGTTGTATATAGTTTGTTCTAGTTATAAGGAACGTTAAAGGTTGTATATAGTTTGTTCTAGTTATAAGGAACGTTAAAGGTTGTATATAGTTTGTTCTAGTTATAAGGAACGTTAAAGGTTGTATATAGTTTGTTCTAGTTATAAGGAACGTTAAAGGTTGTATATAGTTTGTTCTAGTTATAAGGAACGTTAAAGGTTGTATATAGTTTGTTCTAGTTATAAGGAACGTTAAAGGTTGTATATAGTTTGTTCTAGTTATAAGGAACGTTAAAGGTTGTATATAGTTTGTTCTAGTTATAAGGAACGTTAAAGGTTGTATATAGTTTGTTCTAGTTATAAGGAACGTTAAAGGTTGTATATAGTTTGTTCTAGTTATAAGGAACGTTAAAGGTTGTATATAGTTTGTTCTAGTTATAAGGAACGTTAAAGGTTGTATATAGTTTGTTCTAGTTATAAGGAACGTTAAAGGTTGTATATAGTTTGTTCTAGTTATAAGGAACGTTAAAGGTTGTATATAGTTTGTTCTAGTTATAAGGAACGTTAAAGGTTGTATATAGTTTGTTCTAGTTAAGGAACGTTAAGTTTGTTCTAGTTATAAGGGTTAAAGGTTGTATATAGTTTGTTCTAGTTATAAGTTTGTTAGTTATAAGGAACGTTAAAGTTGTATATAGTTTGTTCTAGTTATAAGGAACGTTAAAGGTTGTATATAGTTTGTTCTAGTTATAAGGAACGTTAAAGGTTGTATATAGTTTGTTCTAGTTATAAGGAACGTTAAAGGTTGTATATAGTTTGTTCTAGTTATAAGGAACGTTAAAGGTTGTATATAGTTTGTTCTAGTTATAAGGAACGTTAAAGGTTGTATATAGTTTGTTCTAGTTATAAGGAACGTTAAAGGATGTGTATCGTTTGTTCTAGTTATAAGGAACGTTAAAGGTTATATATGTAGTTTGTTCTAGTTATAAGGAACGTTAAAGGTTGTATATAGTTTGTTCTAGTTATAAGGAACGTTAAAGGTTGTATATAGTTTGTTCTAGTTATAAGGAACGTTAAAGGTTGTATATAGTTTGTTCTAGTTATAAGGAACGTTAAAGGTTGTATATAGTTTGTTCTAGTTATAAGGAACGTTAAAGGATGTGTATAGTTTGTTCTAGTTATAAGGAACGTTAAAGGTTGTATATAGTTTGTTCTAGTTATAAGGAACGTTAAAGGTTGTATGTAGTTTGTTCTAGTTATAAGGAACGTTAAAGGATGTGTATAGTTTGTTCTAGTTATAAGGAACGTTAAAGGTTGTATGTAGTTTGTTCTAGTTATAAGGAACGTTGAAGGTTGTATATAGTTTGTTCTAGTTATAAGGAACGTTAAAGGTTGTATATAGTTTGTTCTAGTTATAAGGAACGTTAAAGGTTGTATATAGTTTGTTCTAGTTATAAGGAACGTTAAAGGTTGTATATAGTTTGTTCTAGTTATAAGGAACGTTAAAGGTTGTATATAGTTTGTTCTAGTTATAAGGAACGTTAAAGGTTGTATATAGTTTGTTCTAGTTATAAGGAACGTTAAAGGTTGTATATAGTTTGTTCTAGTTATAAGGAACGTTAAAGGTTGTATATAGTTTGTTCTAGTTATAAGGATGGCATGGGTATATGGTACCGTTGGGTGACTTATATAAAAAAATATCCATTATTAATTGGACATTTGACCTCAGTTTATTTACAAACAACACAGTGCTTTTACAGAAGCCCGGCATGGCCAGGTAGGTCAAGGCATTCGACTCTTAATCTGAGGGTCGCGGGTTCGAATCCCGGTCGCACCAAACATGCTCGCCCTTTCAGCCATGGGGGCGTTATAATGTATCGGTTAATCTCATTATTTTTTGGTAAAAGAGTAACCGAAGAGTTGGCTGTGGGTGGCGATAAATAGCTGCCTTCCCTCTAGCCTTACATTGCTAAATTAGGGAGAGCTAACGTAGCTTTGCGCGAAATTCAAAACAAACAAACAAGCCTTTACAGACAACGTTATTTGCTTAATGTATTATTACAGTTCATTTACAATCAACACAGGACGCCTATAGATAATATTGTTACTTGAACATACGATCTCACTATGTCTACAATCAACACAATACCTGTACAGGTAACATTATCACCTGATGTGACGGATTCACCGTTTTATATTTATTTTAATATCCACATTTGTGTAAGTGAACTATATGTTTAGAAATATGTGTAACATATTGTTAAATGTGTATACAGAAGTTCCCATCTGTTCGCACAATATGTGAAAGTTCTTTAAATGTACAAATCAACAATGTTTTTTGTGTGTATCTAAATGACGGTATTGTTATTTTAGCTGATATTTCTAGAATATTGCCTAACGCTTATAAAAGGTAACCAACGTAACGAGCGGAGAGACAGTATATATTGTTGATTTGGTACACTGGTACACTATAAACCTCTTAACTATAAGTTTGATTAACGCTTAATAATCGGAGACTTCAGATCGGTGCCCACGATTTCAAACATTACAAACCTTTTAATTTCAGCGTATTAACATTTGACCTTTACGAAGACATTATATAACTTCAGCCGTGAGAAACTCACTTGTGATCAGTGAAGAGCTAGCTAGTTCACTGTTTGGTTAATTCTATCTATATCAACTAGAAATTAATTCGCTTATCGTGAACCCTCGATAGAATATCAAGGAAGTTCCATAGCAGATAGAAGATTCAGTATCGTTTGTAAGGTTGTAAAACATATTTTTATGTCCACCATGGTTTGTAATAACCGTAATTGTAAATTATATTATTTTGTGCTTATTAAAATATATTTGTTTAAAAAAAGAAAAGTGTATATCTAAAATCAGCAGAGTAATCCTACAGATAACGAGCTGAATGTATAATTTCAGTACATCTTCAAAAACACAATAACCCTACAAATAACTTTATTAGCTGAATATAAAATTTTGGTATATCTACAAACAACACAATAACCGTATAAATAACGTTATTAGCTGAATGTATAATATCAGTATCTATAAACAACACAATAACTCTACAGACAACATTATTAGCTGAATGTATAATCTCAGTATATCTACAAACAACACAATAACTCTGCAGACAACGTTATTAGCTGAATGTATGTGTGGTTGTAGATTTTTTTCAGATTAGAAAGAGAAGCATCTGTCCAATGATAGAATGGATTTTATAGAAAGAGAAGCATCTGTCCAATGATAGAATGGATTTTATAGAAAGAAAAGCATCTGTCCAATGATAGAATGGATTTTATAGAAAGAGAAGCATCTGTCCAATGATAGAATGGATTTTATAGAAAGACAAGCATCTGTCCAATGATAGAATGGATTTTATAGAAAGAGAAGCATCTGTCCAGTGATAGAATGGATTTTATAGAAAGAGAAGCATCTGTCCAATGATAGAATGGATTTTATAGAAAGACAAGCATCTGTCCAATGATAGAATGGATTTTATAGAAAGAGAAACATCTGTCCAATGATAGAATGGATTTTATAGAAAGACAAGCATGTGTCCAATGATAGAATGGATTTTATAGAAAGAGAAGCATCTGTCCAATGATAGAATGGATTTTATAGAAAGACAAGCATGTGTCCAATGATATAATGGATTTTATAGAAAGAGAAGCATCTGTCCAATGATAGAATGAATTTTATTTTTATCCGATGTCAAATCATAGATCTGATTCATCCAAATCAGACATCCCTTCATTAAATCAGAGTATACGAAAATTAAACTTCTTGCTAGTTGAGTACTTAGATCGTAATTTACTGTAATTAAAGTTAGAGAAAACCTTATACACGATTTTTCAGAAATATAACAAGGCTGTTTGATTTATAGTTGCTTCAACATTTGTAACGTGAAACTGATCCTATAAGGTAAACCTGAACCCTTAGCACGTGTTCTTTCATAGTGGTTTATTACACGGTAATGAACACAGTCTTGACATGATTTGTCCACTTATTAAAAACTATTGATTGTATCGCTGTGTATTACGAGATCTTCGTGGAGAACACACCTTCATTCCTTTGATTGGGTTATCAATTATTGTACGCCCGGCATGGCCAGGTGGGTTAAGACGTTCGACTCGTAATCTGTATGTTTGGGGTTCGAATCCCTATCACACCAAACATGCTCGCTCTTTCAGCCGTGGGACGTTATAACGTGATGGTGAATCCCACTATTCGTTGGTAAAAGAATAGCCCAAGAGTTGGCGGTGGGTGGTGATGACTAACTGCCTTTCCTGTAGCTTTACTTTGCCAAATTAGAGATGGCCTGTGCAGATAACCCTCGAGTAGCTTTTCGTGAAATTCAAAAACAAACAAACAACTAATTATTGTATAATTTTATGAAATACGTATATGTTTATATACACACGTACATACGTATACCCTATTTGTTTGTTAATAATTAAGCACAAAACTACACAGTGGGCCAAACACGGGTATCAAACTTCAGATTCAGGCATTGTAAGTCCGCACACATACCGCTGTATCGCTAGGGTCGCATATATACAGTAATTCGGTTGAAAGAAGTACTTCCCCCACTCGATCAAGTTTTGTTGCTTAGTTGAAAAATAAAACTATTATTCTGAAAGCTTTCAGAGGCTTATCAGACGTATCATAACACGAGGACCTGATTTGATTTGTCTATTTTTTATTAATCACTACATGAGTTACAACATAAGCGGACGTTAGCAGCATCTATATATTGTCATTCAAATTTTGTTTCACACAGATAACATGGAAAGTCTACCCAGGAGGAACAGGTTTCTATTGTACTAAAGTTATCGCTACGAGACAGAGAGCCCGTTAACCAGAAAACACTCTATCAGAGTCCACGCTTGAAAAATCCCTCTTGATGGGGTTGGGGGGGGGAGTTGTAGAGAGAGAGATTACATTTTTTTGAGAACATAGTGTATGACAAAGTCTTCAAAGATACCATTACAAAAGCAAACACATAGGCCTATCTTGACATGACTCAAATTTCACTGAAAACAACAATACATTGATGTAAACAATAACAGCAACCAATAGAGGGCTTACCATTTATCTTCTACACAAGGAAATTAGAATAGAAAAGATAGTCTATTTCTTTCTGTAATTCTAATAATCTTAGAGTCATTCAAGTATGCCTTTAGGATACCTCTGCTCTCTCTATATAAACACACATTTTTACTATTTAAAGAACGAATTTATAAAACATTAAGGGTTTTAATATTATAATAATAATCTATACAGCTGATATAATAAGAATGTCAATGGTGGACGCTGCTGTCCTCAGCTTAGTACGATAAGGGTTTTGATATAATAATAATAATCTGTACAGTTGATGTAATAAGACTGTCAGAGGTGAACAGTGCAGTCCTCAGCTAAGTACATTAAGGGTATTAATATAATAATAATAATCTGTACAGATGATGTAATGAGGCTGTCAGTGGTGGACGCTGCAGTCCTCAGCTAAGTACATTAAGGGTATTAATATAATAATAATAATCTGTACAGATGATGTAATGAGGCTGTCAGTGGTGGACGCTGCAGTCCTCAGCTAAGTACATTAAGGGTATTAATATAATAATAATAATCTGTACAGATGATGTAATGAGGCTGTCAGTGGTGGACGCTGCAGTCCTCAGCTAAGTACATTAAGGGTATTAATATAATAATAATAATCTGTACAGCTGATATAATGAGGCTGTCAGTGGTGGACGCTGCAGTCCTCAGCTAAGTACAATAAGGGTATTAATATAATAATAATAATCTGTACAGCTGATATAATGAAGCTCTCAGTGGTGGACACTGCAGTTCTCAGCTCAGTACAATAATGGTTTTAATATAATAATAATAATCTGTACAGCTGATATAATGAGGCTGTCATTGGTGGATACTGCAATCCTCAACTGGTCACGTGTGTGTAGTTTTACTTAATTGGATTTTTCGTGTGTTCACACAATAATTCTCACCACTTAACATGAGTTGATTTCACGGGTTTCTTGGTTTAAATAAGAAAGTGTGTCCCATATATGTTAACCTTATTGGTAATATATGTCTGTCCAGATTACTCGGATATTCTGATGTAATTTGATGTGTTAATATTTAATTCTGTGACATACAATGAAGTGGTTCTGTAAATAATCAATAACATGCATCATTATTTGTATCACGAACTCACTTCTGTGAAAGTGAACCCATCATGTGCTCCTCGCCATGTGTTAACAGTTGTTGTTGACATGTCTTCTGACGTAAGACGCTATTGTTCTTTGTAGTTAACAATAAAACTTTACAAACGGCTGTAAACGGAGTTACGTAACAGTCGGTACACGTTTACGTGCAACTTAAACGGGCCAGAACTTTAGACACTGAATATAATCTACAAATTTTTATTTAACTTAAGAGTTTTCTTTGCAAATAAATAACTGATAACCCACAAAATAACAACAACAACAAAAACGTGTACTGATACAGAGATGCCAACTATTTCAAATGACTGAGCGTGATGATTGTAGACAGAGCCCGTACAGATATCGTACAACCACTGGATACAGTTTTGAGTCATCCTTGTCTGTGGATCCATCTGTACCTAAACTGTAAACACTGTTAGTAAGCATGCTTGAAATCATTTTGTCATCTTCACAACCCAACATTTGTACAATGGCTCTAGTTTTGGTTCTAGTACAGCCATATTTTTACGCTATATCAAAGTCTGGAAACATTTTTCTGAATAGATGTCCTGCATGATCGGCTACAGCTAGGGGTAAATTATGACAATGATGAATAGCGTGAACATCACTTCTGCATTTATGGTTTCATATTCTGAATTCTTACTCATAAATGTCGTTATCTGCATTGTTTTTGTCTTCGCCTCAGCCTTTTGTTGGTGAGATGCCGATTGTGTATGTCTGGAACAATCGTTTATCCCACTATGCGCCACAGAAAAATCGTATGACAAACTGTTCAAAACGCATGACTGTCACTGACTTTTGATGCAATGACTGGATATTTTGCACTATACTCTTTCCTAAATTTTTGATTCACATTTTTAGTCCTGTTAGATTTGACAGAAACAAGACAATCTGGTGAACGAGGCCTCTTTTTTTCCTTCTTGTGAACGATCGCATTGGTGTTTCATTACCGCTTAGAAAACGAGAAATACCCATTTACGCGAGCGCTGATTGGCTGAGAAGCACGGATGACGTAACTATGGATTCTCCTACGAACCCAATATGGAGAAGCACGGCACTCAAACTATTGGTAGACGTCGAAGATACAAATACTTTTTATTACTTCAAGCACAAACATGATTATCGCAAGTAGCCATTTGAACTTCTTTTATTTATTATCAACATTTATTTGTATCGCATTAGAAGTTTTTTTTTCACCCTTTTCAAGCCCTGGAAGAACAATTTATCACTTTATTCTATAGGCCTATAAAATATATAATAATTTGAGAGTTGCAACAAGTTGTAATATTTGTCAGTATGAGCATATAGTCGTAATGCATACACCAAAATCATAATGATTACGCTCAAATCGTAATGGTTGGCATCTCTGCTGATATGAGTGAGAAAATGTGCCTATCAAGAAAAACAAAATTACTGGATGTAAAACGATGTTAATGTAGTGATCAGACACATCTAGACGCGTGTTACATGACCTTACTAAGTACTAATAAACTAACAAAAATGTAGTGATCAGAAACATCTAGACACGTGTTATATGTACCTTACTAAGTACCACTAAACCAACAATAATGTAGTGATCAGAAACATCTAGACACGTGTTATATGTACCTTACTAAGTACCACTAAACCAACAATAATGTAGTGATCAGACACATCTAGACACGTGTTATATGTACCTTACTAAGTACTAATAAACTAACAAAATGTAGTGATCACACACTTCTAGACACGTGTTATATGTACCTTACTAAGTACTACTAAACCAAACAAAATGAAGCGATCAGACACTTCTAGACACGTGTTATATGTACCTTACTAAGTACCACTAAACCAACAATAATGTAGTGATCAGACACATCTAGACACGTGTTATATGTACCTTACTAAGTACTAATAAACTAACAAAAATGTAGTGATCACACACTTCTAGACACGTGTTATATGTACCTTACTAAGTACTACTAAACCAACAAAAATGAAGCGATCAGACACTTCTAGACACGTGTTATATGTACCTTACTAAGTACCACTAAACCAACAATAATGTAGTGATCAGAAACATCTAGACACGTGTTATATGTACCTTACTAAGTACCACTAAACCAACAATAATGTAGTGATCAGAAACATCTAGACACGTGTTATATGTACCTTACTAAGTACCACTAAACCAACAATAATGTAGTGATCAGAAACATCTAGACACGTGTTATATGTACCTTACTAAGTACTACTAAACCAACAAAAATGAAGCGATCAGACACTTCTAGACACGTGTTATATGTACCTTACTAAGTACCACTAAACCAACAATAATGTAGTGATCAGAAACATCTAGACACGTGTTATATGTACCTTACTAAGTACCACTAAACCAACAATAATGTAGTGATCAGAAACATCTAGACACGTGTTATATGTACCTTACTAAGTACCACTAAACCAACAATAATGTAGTGATCAGAAACATCTAGACACGTGTTATATGTACCTTACTAAGTACCACTAAACCAACAATAATGCAGTGATCAGAAACATCTAGACACGTGTTATATGTACCTTACTAAGTACTACTAAACCAACAATAATGTAGTGATCAGACACATCTAGACACGTGTTATATGTACCTTACTAAGTACTAATAAACTAACAAAAATGTAGTGATCACACACTTCTAGACACGTGTTATATGTACCTTACTAAGTACCACTAAACCAACAATAATGCAGTGATCAGAAACATCTAGACACGTGTTATATGTACCTTACTAAGTACTAATAAACTAACAAAAATGTAGTGATCACACACATCTAGACACGTGTTATATGTACCTTACTAAGTACTACTAAACCAACAAAAATGAAGCGATCAGACACTTCTAGACACGTGTTATATGTACCTTACTAAGTACTACTAAACCAACAAAATGAAGCGATCAGACACTTCTAGACACGTGTTATATGTACCTTACTAAGTACTACTAAACCAACAAAATGAAGCGATCAGACACTTCTAGACACGTGTTATATGTACCTCACTACGTACTACTAAACCAACAAAAATGAAGCGATCAGACACATCTAGACACGTGTTATATGTACCTTACTAAGTACTACTAAACCAACAAAAATGAAGCGATCAGACACTTCTAGACACGTGTTATATGTACCTTACTAAGTACTACTAAACCAACAAAAATGAAGCGATCAGACACATCTAGACACGTGTTATATGTACCTTACTAAGTACTACTAAACCAACAAAAATGTAGTGATCACACACATCTAGACACGTGTTATATGTACCTTACTAAGTACTACTAAACTAACAAAAATCAAGCGATCAGACACTTCTAGACACGTGTTATATGTACCTTACTAAGTACTACTAAACCAACAAAAATGAAGCGATCAGACACTTCTAGACACGTGTTATATGTACCTTACTAAGTACTACTAAACCAACAAAAATGAAGTGATCAGACACTTCTAGACACGTGTTATATGTACCTCACTACGTACTACTAAACCAACAAAAATGAAGCGATCAGACACTTCTAGACACGTGTTATATGTACCTTACTAAGTACTACTAAACCAACAAAAATGAAGTGATCAGACACTTCTAGACACGTGTTATATGTACCTTACTAAGTACTACTAAACCAACAAAAATGTAGTGATCACACACATCTAGACACGTGTTATATGTACCTTACTAAGTACTACTAAACTAACAAAAATCAAGCGATCAGACACATCTAGACACGTGTTATATGTATCTTACTAAGTACTACTAAACCAACAAAAATGAAGCGATCAGACACTTCTAGACACGTGTTATATGTACCTCACTACGTACTACTAAACCAACAAAAATGAAGCGATCAGACACTTCTAGACACGTGTTATATGTACCTTACTAAGTACTACTAAACCAACAAAAATGAAGCGATCAGACACTTCTAGACACGTGTTATATGTACCTCACTACGTACTACTAAACCAACAAAAATGAAGCGATCAGACACATCTAGACACGTGTTATATGTACCTTACTAAGTACTACTAAACTAACAAAAATCAAGCGATCAGACACTTCTAGACACGTGTTATATGTACCTCACTACGTACTACTAAACCAACAAAAATGAAGCGATCAGACACTTCTAGACACGTGTTATATGTACCTTACTAAGTACTACTAAACCAACAAAAATGAAGCGATCAGACACTTCTAGACACGTGTTATATGTACCTCACTACGTACTACTAAACCAACAAAAATGAAGCGATCAGACACATCTAGACACGTGTTATATGTACCTTACTAAGTACCACTAAACCAACAATAATGCAGTGATCAGAAACATCTAGACACGTGTTATATGTACCTTACTAAGTACTAATAAACTAACAAAAATGTAGTGATCACACACATCTAGACACGTGTTATATGTACCTTACTAAGTACTACTAAACTAACAAAAATCAAGCGATCAGACACATCTAGACACGTGTTATATGTATCTTACTAAGTACTACTAAACCAACAAAAATGAAGCGATCAGACACTTCTAGACACGTGTTATATGTACCTCACTACGTACTACTAAACCAACAAAATGAAGCGATCAGACACTTCTAGACACGTGTTATATGTACCTTACTAAGTACTACTAAACCAACAATAATGAAGCGATCAGACACTTCTAGACACGTGTTATATGTACCTTACTAAGTACTACTAAACCAACAAAAATGAAGCGATCAGACACTTCTAGACACGTGTTATATGTACCTCACTAAGTACTACTAAACCAACAAAAATGAAGCGATCAGACACATCTAGACACGTGTTATATGTACCTTACTAAGTACTACTAAACCAACAAAAATGAAGCGATCAGACACTTCTAGACACGTGTTATATGTACCTCACTACGTACTACTAAACCAACAAAAATGAAGCGATCAGACACATCTAGACACGTGTTATATGTACCTTACTAAGTACTACTAAACCAACAAAATGAAGCGATCAGACACTTCTAGACACGTGTTATATGTACCTCACTACGTACTACTAAACCAACAAAAATGAAGCGATCAGACACTTCTAGACACGTGTTATATGTACCTTACTAAGTACTACTAAACCAACAAAAATGAAGCGATCAGACACTTCTAGACACGTGTTATATGTACCTCACTACGTACTACTAAACCAACAAAAATGAAGCGATCAGACACATCTAGACACGTGTTATATGTACCTTACTAAGTACCACTAAACCAACAATAATGCAGTGATCAGAAACATCTAGACACGTGTTATATGTACCTTACTAAGTACTAATAAACTAACAAAAATGTAGTGATCACACACATCTAGACACGTGTTATATGTACCTTACTAAGTACTACTAAACCAACAAAAATGAAGCGATCAGACACTTCTAGACACGTGTTATATGTACCTTACTAAGTACTACTAAACCAACAAAAATGAAGCGATCAGACACTTCTAGACACGTGTTATATGTACCTTACTAAGTACTACTAAACCAACAAAAATGAAGTGATCAGACACTTCTAGACACGTGTTATATGTACCTTACTAAGTACTACTAAACCAACAAAAATGAAGCGATCAGACACATCTAGACACGTGTTATATGTACCTTACTAAGTACTACTAAACCAATAAAATTATAGTGATCAGACACTTCTAGACACATGTTATATGTACCTTACTAAGTACTACTAAACCAACAAAAATGAAGTGATCAGACACTTCTAGACACGTGTTATATGTACCTCACTACGTACTACTAAACCAACAAAAATGAAGCGATCAGACACTTCTAGACACGTGTTATATGTACCTCACTAAGTACTACTAAACCAACAAAAATGAAGCGATCAGACACTTCTAGACACGTGTTATATGTACCTCACTACGTACTACTAAACCAACAAAAATGAAGCGATCAGACACATCTAGACACGTGTTATATGTACCTTACTAAGTACTACTAAACCAACAAAATGAAGCGATCAGACACTTCTTGACACGTGTTATATGTACCTCACTACGTACTACTAAACCAACAAAAATGAAGCGATCAGACACTTCTAGACACGTGTTATATGTACCTTACTAAGTACTACTAAACCAACAAAAATGAAGCGATCAGACACTTCTAGACACGTGTTATATGTACCTCACTACGTACTACTAAACCAACAAAATGAAGCGATCAGACACATCTAGACACGTGTTATATGTACCTTACTAAGTACCACTAAACCAACAATAATGCAGTGATCAGAAACATCTAGACACGTGTTATATGTACCTTACTAAGTACTAATAAACTAACAAAAATGTAGTGATCACACACATCTAGACACGTGTTATATGTACCTTACTAAGTACTACTAAACCAACAAAATGAAGCGATCAGACACTTCTAGACACGTGTTATATGTACCTTACTAAGTACTACTAAACCAACAAAATGAAGCGATCAGACACTTCTAGACACGTGTTATATGTACCTTACTAAGTACTACTAAACCAACAAAATGAAGTGATCAGACACTTCTAGACACGTGTTATATGTACCTTACTAAGTACTACTAAACCAACAAAAATGAAGCGATCAGACACATCTAGACACGTGTTATATGTACCTTACTAAGTACTACTAAACCAATAAAATTATAGTGATCAGACACTTCTAGACACATGTTATATGTACCTTACTAAGTACTACTAAACCAACAAAAATGAAGTGATCAGACACTTCTAGACACGTGTTATATGTACCTCACTACGTACTACTAAACCAACAAAAATGAAGCGATCAGACACTTCTAGACACGTGTTATATGTACCTCACTAAGTACTACTAAACCAACAAAAATGAAGCGATCAGACACTTCTAGACACGTGTTATATGTACCTCACTACGTACTACTCTGCTAATCCAACAAAAATTTATTTATTTATAAGATTTTTTTTTCTTTTATCACAAAAAATTCTTCCACGTGCGTTTGAACGAAGAGTTGTTATTAGATAGTTCGAGTTCTCAGATCGAGCCCGTAGTAGATTTGCCAATAAAATCATTTTAGATAAGATAAAACTCACGTTCGCCTTTCTTGTGCCAGTTTCCAAATACAGCCGACCTTGCGTTTCCCACTGAGTTTCCGGGCCGCTGTTTGATTCGTGATCTTCCGGTTGACCCAGTTTTCGAGACGTAGGATATAGCTTATATATGTATAAATCAACGGTGAACTGAACAAATGTTTTATGTTACTGGAAGTGATAGAAGCACTCAGAGTGGAAATTATGTTTGAACAGTAAAAGAAATAATCAGTTACTCTCCAAGTAATTTCTCTGCTAGTATCTATGATTTTCTTTATTTCGAGAATCTTATTTTTCGGTTGTTCAGGGTCAGTTAATTGAGAACTTACAATATTAAATTCAAGGATTCGATTCTCCTCGGTGGACTCAGCAGATAGCTCGATGTGGCTTTGCTATAAGAAAACACATATACTGTTCTTTTTAGATGTTATTGTCTGTACGTACAGAGTAGATACTACCAGAGTAGTAACAGAACAGGTAACAAACATGCTACCAGTTGTTATTATGGACTGTATAAGTTGTTTTGAGCATTTAATCGTCAAAATAAACATACACATCTGTTTTATATAAAAGTGTTTTTATGTAATCTTTATAGAAACTGATCAGTGCTGTGTTCAAACAGTTTTTCTGTTACTGGTGAATAGTGATGCATCGTCACGTGCCACATGTTATAGGATGCTAAGTTGGTCCAGTGTGCCCAGAATCATTTTAAGAAAACGAACATTGCCAGAACAGTTAGGGTACTCCTGAAACTTTATCGGACTCTAGGAAATGTTGTTCCTGAAAAGTCTGCTGGTATACACCGATAAGCTACTGCCAAAGATGACCGTGTTTTGATAAGTTTAACACGTCAAGATGGAAAGATGACCGTGTTTTGATGAGTTTAACACGTCAAGATGGAAAAGTGACCGTGTCTTGATAAATTTAACACGTCAAGATGGAAAGGTGACCGTGTCTTGATAAGTTTAACACGTCAAGATGGAAAAGTGACCGCGTTTTGATAAGTTTAACACGTCAAGATGGAAAAGTGACCGTGTCTTGATAAGTTTAACACGTCAAGATGGAAAGGTGACCGTGTCTTGATAAGTTTAACACGTCAAGATGGAAAAGTGACCGCGTTTTGATAAGTTTAACACGTCAAGATGGAAAAGTGACCGTGTCTTGATAAGTTTAACACGTCAAGATGGAAAAGTGACCGTGTCTTGATAAGTTTAACACGTCAAAATGTAAAGGTGACCGCGTTTTGATAAGTTTAACACGTAAAGATGGAAAAGTGACCGCGTTTTGATAAGTTTAACACGTCAAGATGGAAAAGTGACCGTGTCTTGATAAGTTTAACACATCAAGATGGAAAAGTGACCGCGTTTTGATAAGTTTAACACGTCAAGATGGAAAAGTGACCGTGTTTTGATAAGTTTAACACGTCAAGATGGAAAGGTGACCGTGTCTTGATAAGTTTAACACGTCAAGATGGAAAGGTGACCGTGTCTTGATAAGTTTAACACGCCAAGATGGAAAGGTGACCGTGTCTTGATAAGTTTAACACGTCAAGATGGAAAAGTGACCGCGTTTTGATAAGTTTAACACGTCAAGATGGAAAAGTGACCGCGTTTTGATAAGTTTAACACGTCAAGATGGAAAAGTGACCGTGTTTTGATAAGTTTAACACGTCAAGATGGAAAGGTGACCGTGTTTTGATAAGTTTAACACGTCAAGATGGAAAGGTGACCGTGTCTTGATAAGTTTAACACGTCAAGATGGAAAAGTGACCGCGTTTTGATAAGTTTAACACGTCAAGATGGAAAAGTGACCGTGTTTTGATAAGTTTAACACGTCAAGATGGAAAGGTGACCGTGTCTTGATAGGTTTAACACGTCAAGATGGAAAGGTGACCGTGTCTTGATAAGTTTAACACGTCAAGATGGAAAAGTGACCGTGTCTTGATAAGTTTAACACGTCAAGATGGAAAAGTGACCGTGTCTTGATAAGTTTAACACGTCAAAATGTAAAGGTGACCGCGTTTTGATAAGTTTAACACGTCAAGATGGAAAAGTGACCGTGTTTTGATAAGTTTAACACGTCAAGATGGAAAAGTGACCGTGTCTTGATAAGTTTAACACGTCAAGATGGAAAAGTGACCGTGTTTTGATAAGTTTAACACGTCAAAATGTAAAGGTGACCGTGTTTTGATAAGTTTAACACGTCAAGCTGGAAAAGTGACCGTGTTTTGATAAGTTTAACACGTCAAGATGGAAAAGTGACCGTGTCTTGATAAGTTTAACACGTCAAGATGGAAAAGTGACCGCGTTTTGATAAGTTTAACACGTCAAGATGGAAAAGTGACCGTGTCTTGATAAGTTTAACACGTCAAGATGGAAAAGTGACCGTGTTTTGATAAGTTTAACACGTCAAGATGGAAAAGTGACCGTGTCTTGATAAGTTTAACACGTCAAAATGTAAAGGTGACCGCGTTTTGATAAGTTTAACACGTCAAGATGGAAAAGTGACCGTGTTTTGATAAGTTTAACACGTCAAGATGGAAAAGTGACCGTGTCTTGATAAGTTTAACACGTCGAGATAGAAAAGTGACCGTGTTTTGATAAGTTTAACACGTCAAGATGGAAAAGTGACCGTGTTTTGATAAGTTTAACACGTCAAGCTGGAAAAGTGACCGTGTTTTGATAAGTTTAACACGTCAAGATGTAAAGGTGACTGTGTTTTGATAAATTTAACACGTCAAGATGGAAAAGTGACCGTGTTTTGATAAGTTTAACACGTCAAGATGGAAAGGTGACCGTGTCTTGATAAGTTTAACACGTCAAGATGGAAAAGTGACCGTGTCTTGATAAGTTTAACACGTCAAGATGGAAAAGTGACCGCGTTTTGATAAGTTTAACACGTCAAGATAAAAAAGTGACCGTGTCTTGATAAGTTTAACACGTCAAGATGGAAAGGTGACCGTGTCTTGATAAGTTTAACACGTCAAGATGGAAAAGTGACCGCGTTTTGATAAGTTTAACACGTCAAGATGGAAAAGTGACCGTGTCTTGATAAGTTTAACACGTCAAGATGGAAAAGTGACGGTGTTTTGATAAGTTTAACACGTCAAGATGGAAAAGTGACCGTGTTTTGATGAGTTTAACACGTCAAGATGTAAAGGTGACCGTGTTTTGATAAGTTTAACACGTCAAGCTGGAAAAGTGACCGTGTTTTGATAAGTTTAACACGTCAAGATGTAAAGGTGACCGTGTTTTGATAAGTTTAACACGTCAAGATGGAAAGGTGACCGTGTCTTGATAAGTTTAACACGTCAAGATGGAAAAGTGACCGTGTTTTGATAAGTTTAACACGTCAAGATGGAAAGGTGACCGTGTTTTGATAAGTTTAACACGTCAAGATGGAAAGGTGACCGTGTCTTGATAAGTTTAACACGTCAAGATGGAAAGGTGACCGTGTCTTGATAAGTTTAACACATCAAGATGGAAAGGTGACCGTGTCTTGATAAGTTTAACACGTCAAGCTGGAAAAGTGACCGTGTTTTGATAAGTTTAACACATCAAGATGGAAAGGTGACCGTGTTTTGATAAGTTTAACACGTCAAGATGGAAAGGTGACCGTGTCTTGATAAGTTTAACACATCAAGATGGAAAAGTGACCGTGTCTTGATAAGTTTAACACGTCAAGCTGGAAAGGTGACCGTGTCTTGATAAGTTTAACACGTCAAGCTGGAAAAGTGACCGCGTTTTGATAAGTTTAACACGTCAAGATGGAAAAGTGACCGTGTCTTGATAAGTTTAACACGTCAAGATGGAAAAGTGACCGTGTTTTGATAAGTTTAACACGTCAAGATGGAAAAGTGACCGTGTTTTGATGAGTTTAACACGTCAAGCTGGAAAAGTGACCGTGTTTTGATAAGTTTAACACGTCAAGATGGAAAGGTGACCGCGTTTTGATAAGTTTAACACGTCAAGATGGAAAGATGACCGTGTTTTGATGAGTTTAACACGTCAAGATGGAAAGGTGACCGTGTCTTGATAAGTTTAACACGTCAAGATGGAAAAGTGACCGTGGTTTGATAGGTTTAACACGTCAAGATGGAAAAGTGACCGTGTCTTGATAAGTTTAACACGTCAAGATGGAAAGGTGACCGTGTCTTGATAAGTTTAACACGTCAAGATGGAAAAGTGACCGCGTTTTGATTAGTTTAACACGTCAAGATGGAAAAGTGACCGTGTCTTGATAAGTTTAACACGTCAAGATGGAAAAGTGACCGTGTTTTGATAAGTTTAACACGTCAAGCTGGAAAAGTGACCGTGTTTTGATAAGTTTAACACGTCAAGATGTAAAGGTGACTGTGGTTTGATAAATTTAACACGTCAAGATGGAAAAGTGACCGTGTTTTGATAGGTTTAACACGTCAAGATGTAAAAGTGACCGTGTTTTGATGAGTTTAACACGTCAAGATGGAAAGATGACCGTGTTTTGATAAGTTTAACACGTCAAGCTGGAAAGGTGACCGTGTTTTGATAAGTTTAACACGTCAAGATGGAAAAGGGCCGTGTCTTGATAAGTTTAACACATCAAGATGGAAAGGTGACATTGTTTTGATAAGTTTAACACGTCAAGATGGAAAAGTGACCGTGTTTTGATAAGTTTAACACGTCAAGATGGAAAAGTGACCGTGTTTTGATAAGTTTAACACGTCAAGCTGGAAAAGTGACCGTGTTTTGATAAGTTTAACACGTCATTATGGAAAAGGGCCGTGTCTTGATAAGTTTAACACATCAAGATGGAAAGGTGACATTGTTTTGATAAGTTTAACACTTCAAGATGGAAAGGTGACCGTGTCTTGATAAGTTTAACACGTCAAGCTGGAAAAGTGACCGTGTCTTGATAAGTTTAACACGTCAAGATGGAAAAGGGCCGTGTCTTGATAAGTTTAACACATCAAGATGGAAAGGTGACATTGTTTTGATGAGTTTAACACGTCAAGATGGAAAGGTGACCGTGTCTTGATAAGTTTAACACGTCAAGATGGAAAAGTGACCGTGTTTTGATAAGTTTAACACGTCAAGCTGGAAAAGTGACCGTGTTTTGATAAGTTTAACACGTCAAGATGGAAAAGGGCCGTGTCTTGATAAGTTTAAAACATCAAGATGGAAAGGTGACATTGTTTTGATAAGTTTAACACTTCAAGATGGAAAGGTGACCGTGTTTTGATAAGTTTAACACGTCAAGACCAAAAGAAATCTTGCAACATCTACGGCAGAAACGATGTGAATTCCTTCATTCAAGGGTAATACAAAAGAACAGTTAATATAAGATTGACCAAACGTGGTCATTTTGCATGAAGAGCTATCAGCAAACCGCTGTTAACCAGAATTCACTGTCATCACATATTATCTGGTCAAAAAAGCATTTCAACTCACAGTTAGGACATTGGGGACATGTTACCGATTTCCTAAAGCTGATGGTACGATTCATGTTCATTGTTTGCCTGGATAACGGATGAGGGAACTTTCTTTTCCACAGGAAACACACGGAAGGTGGTGCAGTACTTGGTTGAGCAGCTTTTCTTCATGGTGGAAAAACTGTTCTTCGTATCCTCCAAGAAATCGTCAATAGGATCTCCTACAGGCATCACAAAGAGTCGATATTTCTACCATATACCAGAATAAGGTTGAGTAATATCTTTGCGTTTCAGGATGACAATACCACTGCCCACGATACGAATATTAAACAGGATTATTTCGACTATTTTAACGTTACAAGATTGTCATGGCCAACAAAGTCTTCTTATTGTAATGCCGATGACAACTGTTAGGCAGAACTGTGTTGAAAAATTACTAACCACAACACTAAACACTAAACCAGATAATTGAGTTGTAATGCCTTCTAGTAATAAGTTGGGATGAAATCTCGGTGTATTACATCAATAACCTCATAGACAGCGTGCCAAGTCTCTTTGCACGAATACGAACTGATATAAGGTTTACATTGATGTTATTTTATATTATGTCATTATATATGTTTAGGTAAGGGTTTGTTGTGATAATTGATTTCTATAATTACGGGTTTTTCTACAAGTGTCTGGTAAAATTGCTGTTCTAATAAATCGTTATTAATATCCATAGAACCTGTATCATTATACAAGTTACAAATGTATACGTTTAATATAACGTACGTTTCTCTGTTTGACGCCATTAAATATATTTATATTTAATCATACTAATAATGATTTTATTTATTACAAAATATACAAACACTTTGTACCTAGTAGATGACGTAACCATGTCTTTATGAATCAAATGAATCCGATGAATAAAAAATTATGTTAATATATCTTTATATTTTGATTCATCATGAAATGGACTTCACTACGTGGTTTTATGAATAAAAACAGATATGTAAAAACGTTCAGCTGTGTGTCAAATGTAACAACAATTTTATCACAACTGAGACTTTTCTTTAATGATACACAGCCAAGGATATTTCAATTTTTACACACTGCTCCAGCGTTATGGTGAGAGCGAGAACAGGGCCGGACAAGTTAAGCCTAAACAATAACTTACAATCTCTTTCGTCTGCCGAGGAGTTCAGTGGAACATCAAACTCAACACATTACCGAGCAAAAGAACCTCTAATAAAAGAAAAAAAAATCGAAATTAGAAAAAAATTAAATAAGTTACTTTAATTCTAATTTAATTAAGAGCAGACAGTACATATTTCGGATAAAACAAAAAATGCAACATACAAACAACAGATGTAGCTTTCAACTGGTGTCGTTGAATCAAAGTTTTCTGAATAACTTAAAATCAAAAAAACATATCTCACTTTTTCCACTTCTTTTTTGGCCCGGTATGGCCAGGTGGATAAGGCACTCGACACGTAATCCAAGGGTCGTGGGTTCGATTCCCCGTCACACCAAACATGCTCGCCCTTTCAGCCGTGGAAGCGTTATAATGTGACGGTCAATCCCACTATTCGTTGGTAAAAGAGTAGCCCAAGAGTTGGTGGCGTGTGGTGATGACTAGCTGCCTTCCCTCTCGTCTTATACTGCTAAATTAGGGACAGCAAGCGCAGATAGCCCTCTGGTAGCTTTGGGCGAAATTCAAAACAAACGATTCTTTTTAACACAGTCTTTGTTAAAACTTTAGTCATTCCTAAGTACCTTTAGAGAAAAATAGTGTCTGTGATATTTTCGGTCTATACATCTTACTATTTAAACTTGACAAGTTTGAAGCAGTAATTTGCACAGAGTGCAAACACAACATAGTTCTTCAGAAGATAATGATATAATACATACCGGAGTCATCAAAACAAGTATTAACAATTTGAAATGCAATACAAAGAAACGAACATGCTTAGCCTACAATGATGTATGTTTGAGACTACCAGTCCCACTATAACAACTAAACGTAATAAAAATATACAATTGTCTACAGGAAGCAATATGCTAATTCTACTTTAAAACTCGAAAAAAATAGTTATAACTCCAGCAAATGGTTAGGGTGCTCGACTCGCAAACTGAGGGTTACTGGTTCGAATCTCCGTGACATTAAATATTGCATTTCTTTCAACTGTGGGGGCGTTATAATGTCACGGTCAATCCCACTATTCGTTGGTAAAAGAGTAGCTCAAGAGTTGGCGGTGGGTGGTGATGTCTAGCTGCCTTTCCTCCAGTCTCAGGAGGCATAGCCAGATGGTTAAAGCATTCAACCTGTAATTTGAGGTTCGCTGGTTCGAATTCCTTTCATACCAAACATGTTCGCTCTTTCAGCCGTGGAGGCGTTATAAAGTGACAGTCTATCCCACTATTCGTTGTTAAATGAGTAGCCCAAGAGTTGGCGGTTGGTGGTGATGACTAGCTCCCTTATGACAAAGAAGAAAATGTGAATGTTGTTTATTTACCCAATATCAGTACAGTTAGTATAAAACCTGGTGGAGAGATACAACTACTTAAAGTTTATAACCTTATGTTTATTTACCCAATATCAGTACAGTTAGTACAAAACCTGGTGGAGAGATACAACAACTTAAAGTTTATAACCTAATGTTTATTTACCCAATATCAGTACAGTTAGTACAAAACCTGGTGGAGAGATACAACTACTTAAAGTTTATAACCTTATGTTTATTTACCCAATATCAGTACAGTTAGTATAAAACCTGGTGGAGAGATACAACAACTTAAAGTTTATAACTTTATGCATATTTATCCAATATCAGTACAGTTAGTACAAAACCTGGTGGAGAGATACAACTACTTAAAGTTTATAACCTTATGTTTATTTACCCAATATCAGTACAGTTAGTATAAAATCTGGTGGAGAGATACAACAACTTAAAGTTTATAACTTTATGCATATTTATCCAATATCAGTACAGTTAGTACAAAACCTGGTGGAGAGATACAACTACTTAAAGTTTATAACCTCATGTTTATTTATCCAATATCAATATCAATACATAAAAAATAACAAATAAATTATATCTCATAGTTCAAATAAATAAAAAACATGATTTTTTTATAGAATAAATTATTCAAATCCTCATAGCGTGAAGCCACTCTGGTTACAAATTATGTTATCTTTCTTTAGGCCTAAACCAGTCAAACGGAGCAGTTCTTCCTCACATGTGTGATTTTACTTTTTTATGTTTCTTTCTACTGTCTAAAGTATAGTCATAGTTGTTCTTTTAACTTCCATTTCAGTCGAAATATCACATCTCATTATTTTCTATTTCTAATTTCACTCTATGCGAGAGTTTGGATGTTTCGTTATCACAACTTCCTTCCGGCATATCATATATCCTTAACTCATAAACTTAACGTATCGTGTGTTGAGCGTCATGGAACAACTAAGTAATGAATTTCAATTAGAAAACTACCAAGGGTTAAGAAGTAATTCTGCTATTAATTGCTTTACGAAACTCCTCAATTGTCTGGCAAACTAGTGAATGTAATCTATTTTTTTTATCTCCAGTCATTTCTAATTTGATTTCTATGAAAATTGAGAGGGAAGACGGAATACCTAACGAGCCATTAATTAACTAAATAGACTAAACTACTGAAAGTATGTCCTTAACATGATGAAAATAGATAGAACTGTAATATTTTATCAAAACATTCTAATTTACTTTTGAAGCTAGAGGAATACACAGTGGAGATCGGATAATATATTTATAAATAATTGTTAATAAACCCTATCTACACTACAATTATCAAAAACACATCTACACTATAGTTAGTTATTAATAAACACCTTTTACACTATAGTTAGTTATTAATAAACACCTTTTACACTATAGTTAGTTATTAATAAACACCTTTTACACTATAGTTAGTTATTAATAAACATCTTCTACACTATAGTTAGTTATTAATAAACATCTTCTACATTATAGTTAGTTATTAATAAACACCTTTTACACTATAGTTAGTTATTAAAAACATCTTCTACATTATAGTTAGTTATTAATAAACATCTTCTACATTATAGTTAGTTATTAATAAACACCTTCTACATTATAGTTAGTTATTAATAAACATCTTCTACATTATAGTTAGTTATTAATAAACATCTTCTACATTATAATTAGTTATTAATAAACACCTTCTACATTATAGTTAGTTATTAATAAACACCTTTTACATTATAGTCAGTTATTAATAAACATCTTCTACATTATAGTTAGTTATTAATCAACACCTTTTACACTATAGTTAGTTATTAATAAACATCTTCTACATTATAGTTAGTTATTAATAAACATCTTCTACATTATAGTTAGTTATTAATAAACACCTTCTACATTATAGTTAGTTATTAATAAACATCTTCTACATTATAGTTAGTTATTAATAAACATCTTCTACATTATAGTTAGTTATTAATAAACACCTTCTACATTATAGTTAGTTATTAATAAACACCTTTTACATTATAGTTAGTTATTAATAAACATCTTCTACATTATAGTTAGTTATTAATAAACACCTTTTACATTATAGTTAGTTATTAATAAACATCTTCTACATTATAGTTAGTTATTAATAAACATCTTCTACATTATAGTTAGTTATTAATAAACACCTTTTACATTATAGTTAGTTATTAATAAACATCTTCTACATTATAGTTAGTTATTAATAAACATCTTCTACATTATAGTTAGTTATTAATAAACACCTCCTGCATTATAGTTAGTTATTAATAAACACCTTCTACATTATAGTTAGTTATTAATAAACACCTTCTACATTATAGTTTGTTATTAATAAACACCTTCTACATTATAGTTAGTTATTAATAAACATAGTTAGTTATTAATAAACTTTACATTATAGTTAGTTATTAATAAACATCTTCTACATTATAGTTTGTTATTAATAAACACCTTTTACATTATAGTTAGTTATTAATAAACATCTTCTACATTATAGTTAGTTATTAATAAACATCTTTAAACATCTTCTACATTATAGTTAGTTATTAATAAACATCTTCTACATTATAGTTAGTTATTAATAAACATCTTCTACACTATAGTTAGTTATTAATAAACATCTTCTACATTATAGTTAGTTATTAATAAACATCTTCTACATTATAGTTAGTTATTAATAAACATCTTCTACACTATAGTTAGTTATTAATAAACATCTTCTACACATTATAGTTAGTTATTAATAAACATCTTCTACATTATAGTTAGTTATTAATAAACATCTTCTACATTATAGTTAGTTATTAATAAACACCTTTTACACTATAGTTAGTTATTAATAAACATCTTCTACATTATAGTTAGTTATTAATAAACATCTTCTACACTATAGTTAGTTATTAATAAACATCTTCTACATTATAGTTAGTTATTAATAAACATCTTCTACATTATAGTTAGTTATTAATAAACATCTTCTACACTATAGTTAGTTATTAATAAACATCTTCTACACTATAGTTAGTTATTAATAAACATCTTCTACACTATAGTTAGTTATTAATAAACATCTTCTACATTATAGTTAGTTATTAATAAACACCTTTTACACTATAGTTAGTTATTAATAAACATCTTCTACACTATAGTTAGTTATTAATAAACATCTTCTACATTATAGTTAGTTATTAATAAACACCTTTTACACTATAGTTAGTTATTAATAAACATCTTCTACATTATAGTTAGTTATTAATAAACACCTTCTACATTATAGTTAGTTATTAATAAACACCTCCTACATTATAGTTAGTTATTAATAAACATCTTCTACATTATAGTTAGTTATTAATAAACACCTTCTACATTATAGTTAGTTATTAATAAACACCTTTTACATTATAGTTAGTTATTAATAAACATCTTCTACATTATAGTTAGTTATTAATAAACACCTTTTACATTATAGTTAGTTATTAATAAACATCTTCTACATTATAGTTAGTTATTAATAAACACCTTTTACACTATAGTTAGTTATTAATAAACATCTTCTACATTATAGTTAGTTATTAATAAACATCTTCTACATTATAGTTAGTTATTAATAAACATCTTCTACATTATAGTTAGTTATTAATAAACATCTTCTACATTATAGTTAGTTATTAATAAACATCTTCTACACTATAGTTAGTTATTAATAAACATCTTCTACATTATAGTTAGTTATTAATAAACATCTTCTACATTATAGTTAGTTATTAATAAACATCTTCTACACTATAGTTAGTTATTAATAAACATCTACATTATAGTTAGTTATTAATAAACATCTTCTACACTATAGTCAGTTATTAATAAACATCTTTTACATTATAGTTAGTTATTAATAAACATCTACATTATAGTTAGTTATTAATAAACATCTTCTACATTATAGTTAGTTATTAATAAACATCTTCTACACTATAGTCAGTTATTAATAAACATCTTTTACATTATAGTTAGTTATTAATAAACATCTTCTACATTATAGTTAGTTATTAATAAACATCTTCTACATTATAGTTAGTTATTAATAAACATCTTCTACATTATAGTTAGTTATTAATAAACACCTTCTACATTATAGTTAGTTATTAATAAACACCTTCTACATTATAGTTAGTTATTAATAAACATCTTCTACATTATAGTTAGTTATTAATAAACACCTTCTACATTATAGTTAGTTATTAATAAACATCTTCTACATTATAGTTAGTTATTAATAAACACCTTTTACATTATAGTTAGTTATTAATAAACATCTTCTACATTATAGTTAGTTATTAATAAACATCTTCTACATTATAGTTAGTTATTAATAAACACCTTCTACATTATAGTTAGTTATTAATAAACATCTTCTACATTATAGTTAGTTATTAATAAACACCTTCTACATTATAGTTAGTTATTAATAAACATCTTTTACATTATAGTTAGTTATTAATAAACATCTTCTACATTATAGTTAGTTATTAATAAACATCTTCTACACTATAGTTAGTTATTAATAAACATCTTCTACATTATAGTTAGTTATTAATAAACATCTTCTACATTATAGTTAGTTATTAATAAACATCTTCTACATTATAGTTAGTTATTAATAAACATCTTCTACATTATAGTTAGTTATTAATAAACATCTTCTACATTATAGTTAGTTATTAATAAACATCTTCTACATTATAGTTAGTTATTAATAAACATCTTCTACATTATAGTTAGTTATTAATAAACACCTTCTACATTATAGTTAGTTATTAATAAACATCTTCTACATTATAGTTAGTTATTAATAAACACCTTCTACATTATAGTTAGTTATTAATAAACATCTTCTACACTATAGTTAGTTATTAATAAACATCTTCTACATTATAGTTAGTTATTAATAAACATCTTCTACACTATAGTTAGTTATTAATAAACATCTTCTACATTATAGTTAGTTATTAATAAACATCTTCTACATTATAGTTAGTTATTAATAAACACCTTCTACATTATAGTTAGTTATTAATAAACATCTTCTACATTATAGTTAGTTATTAATAAACACCTCCTACATTATAGTTAGTTATTAATAAACACCTTCTACATTATAGTTAGTTACTAATAAACATCTTCTACATTATAGTTTGTTATTAATAAACACCTTCTACATTATAGTTAGTTATTAATAAACATCTTCTACATTATAGTTAGTTATTAATAAACATCTTCTACATTATAGTTAGTTATTAATAAACATCTTCTACATTATAGTTAGTTATTAATAAACACCTTTTACATTATAGTTAGTTATTAATAAACATCTTCTACATTATAGTTAGTTATTAATAAACATCTTCTACATTATAGTTAGTTATTAATAAACATCTTCTACATTATAGTTAGTTATTAATAAACATCTTCTACATTATAGTTAGTTATTAATAAACATCTTCTACATTATAGTTAGTTATTAATAAACATCTTCTACATTATAGTTAGTTATTAATAAACATCTTCTACATTATAGTTAGTTATTAATAAACATCTTCTACATTATAGTTAGTTATTAATAAACATCTTCTACATTATAGTTAGTTATTAATAAACATCTTCTACATTATAGTTAGTTATTAATAAACATCTTCTACATTATAGTTAGTTATTAATAAACATCTACATTATAGTTAGTTATTAATAAACATCTTCTACATTATAGTTAGTTATTAATAAACATCTTCTACATTATAGTTAGTTATTAATAAACATCTTCTACATTATAGTTAGTTATTAATAAACACCTTCTACATTATAGTTAGTTATTAATAAACATCTTCTACATTATAGTTAGTTATTAATAAACACCTCCTACATTATAGTTAGTTATTAATAAACACCTTCTACATTATAGTTAGTTACTAATAAACATCTTCTACATTATAGTTTGTTATTAATAAACACCTTTTACATTATAATTAGTTATTAATAAACATCTTCTACACTATAGTTAGTTATTAATAAACATCTTTTACATTATAGTTAGTTATTAATAAACATCTTCTACATTATAGTTAGTTATTAATAAACATCTTCTACATTATAGTTAGTTATTAATAAACATCTTCTACATTATAGTTAGTTATTAATAAACATCTTCTACATTATAGTTAGTTATTAATAAACATCTTCTACATTATAGTTAGTTATTAATAAACATCTTCTACATTATAGTTAGTTATTAATAAACATCTTCTACATTATAGTTAGTTATTAATAAACATCTTCTACATTATAGTTAGTTATTAATAAACATCTTCTACATTATAGTTAGTTATTAATAAACATCTTCTACATTATAGTTAGTTATTAATAAACATCTTCTACATTATAGTTAGTTATTAATAAACATCTTCTACATTATAGTTAGTTATTAATAAACACCTTCTACATTATAGTTAGTTATTAATAAACATCTTCTACATTATAGTTAGTTATTAATAAACATCTTCTACATTATAGTTAGTTATTAATAAACATCTTCTACACTATAGTTAGTTATTAATAAACATCTACATTATAGTTAGTTATTAATAAACATCTTCTACACTATAGTTAGTTATTAATAAACATCTTCTACATTATAGTTAGTTATTAATAAACATCTTCTACATTATAGTTAGTTATTAATAAACATCTTCTACATTATAGTTAGTTATTAATAAACATCTTCTACATTATAGTTAGTTATTAATAAACATCTTCTACATTATAGTTAGTTATTAATAAACATCTTCTACATTATAGTTAGTTATTAATAAACACCTTCTACATTATAGTTAGTTATTAATAAACATCTTCTACATTATAGTTAGTTATTAATAAACACCTTTTACATTATAGTTAGTTATTAATAAACATCTTCTACACTATAGTTAGTTATTAATAAACATCTACATTATAGTTAGTTATTAATAAACATCTTCTACATTATAGTTAGTTATTAATAAACATCTTCTACATTATAGTTAGTTATTAATAAACATCTTCTACATTATAGTTAGTTATTAATAAACATCTTCTACATTATAGTTAGTTATTAATAAACATCTTCTACATTATAGTTAGTTATTAATAAACACCTTCTACATTATAGTTAGTTATTAATAAACACCTTCTACATTATAGTTAGTTATTAATAAACATCTTCTACATTATAGTTAGTTATTAATAAACACCTTCTACATTATAGTTAGTTATTAATAAACACCTTTTACATTATAGTTAGTTATTAATAAACACCTTCTACATTATAGTTAGTTATTAATAAACATCTTCTACATTATAGTTAGTTATTAATAAACACCTTTTACACTATAGTTAGTTATTAATAAACATCTTCTACATTATAGTTAGTTATTAATAAACATCTTCTACATTATAGTTAGTTATTAATAAACATCTTCTACATTATAGTTAGTTATTAATAAACATCTTCTACATTATAGTTAGTTATTAATAAACATCTTCTACATTATAGTTAGTTATTAATAAACATCTTCTACACTATAGTCAGTTATTAATAAACATCTTTTACATTATAGTTAGTTATTAATAAACATCTTCTACATTATAGTTAGTTATTAATAAACATCTTCTACATTATAGTTAGTTATTAATAAACATCTTCTACATTATAGTTAGTTATTAATAAACACCTTCTACATTATAGTTAGTTATTAATAAACATCTTCTACATTATAGTTAGTTATTAATAAACATCTTCTACATTATAGTTAGTTATTAATAAACATCTTCTACATTATAGTTAGTTATTAATAAACATCTTCTACATTATAGTTAGTTATTAATAAACATCTTCTACATTATAGTTAGTTATTAATAAACATCTTCTACATTATAGTTAGTTATTAATCAACATCTTCTACATTATAGTTAGTTATTAATAAACATCTTCTACATTATAGTTAGTTATTAATAAACATCTACATTATAGTTAGTTATTAATAAACATCTTCTACATTATAGTTAGTTATTAATAAACATCTTCTACATTATAGTTAGTTATTAATAAACATCTACATTATAGTTAGTTATTAATAAACATCTTCTACATTATAGTTAGTTATTAATAAACATCTTCTACATTATAGTTAGTTATTAATAAACATCTTCTACATTATAGTTAGTTATTAATAAACATCTTCTACATTATAGTTAGTTATTAATAAACATCTTCTACATTATAGTTAGTTATTAATAAACATCTTCTACATTATAGTTAGTTATTAATAAACATCTTCTACATTATAGTTAGTTATTAATAAACACCTTCTACATTATAGTTAGTTATTAATAAACATCTTCTACATTATAGTTAGTTATTAATAAACATCTTCTACATTATAGTTAGTTATTAATAAACATCTTCTACATTATAGTTAGTTATTAATAAACATCTTCTACATTATAGTTAGTTATTAATAAACATCTTCTACATTATAGTTAGTTATTAATAAACATCTTCTACATTATAGTTAGTTATTAATAAACATCTTCTACATTATAGTTAGTTATTAATAAACATCTTCTACATTATAGTTAGTTATTAATAAACATCTTCTACATTATAGTTAGTTATTAATAAACATCTTCTACATTATAGTTAGTTATTAATAAACACCTTCTACATTATAGTTAGTTATTAATAAACACCTTCTACATTATAGTTAGTTATTAATAAACATCTTCTACATTATAGTTAGTTATTAATAAACACCTTCTACATTATAGTTAGTTATTAATAAACATCTTCTACACTATAGTTAGTTATTAATAAACATCTTTTACATTATAGTTAGTTATTAATAAACATCTTCTACATTATAGTTAGTTATTAATAAACATCTTCTACATTATAGTTAGTTATTAATAAACATCTTCTACATTATAGTTAGTTATTAATAAACATCTTCTACATTATAGTTAGTTATTAATAAACATCTTCTACATTATAGTTAGTTATTAATAAACACCTTCTACATTATAGTTAGTTATTAATAAACATCTTCTACATTATAGTTAGTTATTAATAAACATCTTCTACATTATAGTTAGTTATTAATAAACACCTTCTACATTATAGTTAGTTATTAATAAACACCTTCTACATTATAGTTAGTTATTAATAAACACCTTCTACATTATAGTTAGTTATTAATAAACATCTTCTACATTATAGTTAGTTATTAATAAACATCTTATTTACATCTTCTATAGTTAGTTATTAATAAACATCTTCTACATTATAGTTAGTTATTAATAAACATCTTCTACACTATAGTTAGTTATTAATAAACATCTTCTACATTATAGTTAGTTATTAATAAACATCTTCTACATTATAGTTAGTTATTAATAAACATCTTCTACATTATAGTTAGTTATTAATCAACACCTTCTACATTATAGTTAGTTATTAATAAACATCTTCTACATTATAGTTAGTTATTAATAAACATCTTCTACATTATAGTTAGTTATTAATAAACATCTTCTACACTATAGTTAGTTATTAATAAACATCTTCTACATTATAGTTAGTTATTAATAAACATCTTCTACATTATAGTTAGTTATTAATAAACATCTTCTACATTATAGTTAGTTATTAATAAACATCTTCTACATTATAGTTAGTTATTAATAAACATCTTCTACATTATAGTTAGTTATTAATAAACATCTTCTACATTATAGTTAGTTATTAATAAACATCTTCTACATTATAGTTAGTTATTAATAAAACATCTACATTATAGTTAGTTATTAATAAACATCTTCTACACTATAGTTAGTTATTAATAAACATCTTCTACATTATAGTTAGTTATTAATAAACATCTACATTATAGTTAGTTATTAATAAACATCTTCTACACTATAGTCAGTTATTAATAAACATCTTTTACATTATAGTTAGTTATTAATAAACATCTTCTACATTATAGTTAGTTATTAATAAACATCTTCTACATTATAGTTAGTTATTAATAAACATCTTCTACATTATAGTTAGTTATTAATAAACATCTTCTACATTATAGTTAGTTATTAATAAACATCTTCTACATTATAGTTAGTTATTAATAAACATCTTCTACATTATAGTTAGTTATTAATAAACATCTTCTACATTATAGTTAGTTATTAATAAACATCTTCTACATTATAGTTAGTTATTAATAAACATCTTCTACATTATAGTTAGTTATTAATAAACATCTTCTACATTATAGTTAGTTATTAATAAACATCTTCTACATTATAGTTAGTTATTAATAAACATCTTCTACATTATAGTTAGTTATTAATAAACATCTTCTACATTATAGTTAGTTATTAATAAACATCTTCTACATTATAGTTAGTTATTAATAAACATCTTCTACATTATAGTTAGTTATTAATAAACACCTTTTACATTATAATTAGTTATTAATAAACATCTTCTACACTATAGTTAGTTATTAATAAACACCTTGTACATTATAGTCAGTTATTAATAAACAACTTCTACATTATAATTAGTTATTAATAAACATCTTCTACATTATAGTTAGTTATTAATAAACATCTTCTACATTATAGTTAGTTATTAATAAACATCTTCTACATTATAGTTAGTTATTAATAAACATCTTCTACATTATAGTTAGTTATTAATAAACATCTTCTACATTATAGTTAGTTATTAATAAACATCTTCTACATTATAGTTAGTTATTAATAAACATCTTCTACATTATAGTTAGTTATTAATAAACATCTTCTACATTATAGTTAGTTATTAATAAACATCTTCTACATTATAGTTAGTTATTAATAAACATCTTCTACATTATAGTTAGTTATTAATAAACATCTTCTACATTATAGTTAGTTATTAATCAACACCTTCTACATTATAGTTAGTTATTAATAAACATCTTCTACATTATAGTTAGTTATTAATAAACATCTTCTACATTATAGTTAGTTATTAATAAACATCTTCTACATTATAGTTAGTTATTAATAAACATCTCCTACATTATAGTTAGTTATTAATAAACATCTTCTACATTATAGTTAGTTATTAATAAACATCTTCTACACTATAGTCAGTTATTAATAAACATCTTTTACATTATAGTTAGTTATTAATAAACATCTTCTACATTATAGTTAGTTATTAATCAACACCTTCTACATTATAGTTAGTTATTAATAAACATCTTCTACATTATAGTTAGTTATTAATAAACACCTTCTACATTATAGTTAGTTATTAATAAACACCTTCTACATTATAGTTAGTTATTAATAAACATCTTCTACATTATAGTTAGTTATTAATAAACACCTTTTACATTATAGTTAGTTATTAATAAACATCTTCTACATTATAGTTAGTTATTAATAAACATCTTCTACATTATAGTTAGTTATTAATAAACATCTTCTACATTATAGTTAGTTATTAATAAACATCTTCTACATTATAGTTAGTTATTAATAAACATCTTCTACATTATAGTTAGTTATTAATAAACATCTTCTACATTATAGTTAGTTATTAATAAACATCTTCTACATTATAGTTAGTTATTAATAAACATCTTCTACATTATAGTTAGTTATTAATAAACATCTTCTACATTATAGTTAGTTATTAATAAACATCTTCTACATTATAGTTAGTTATTAATAAACATCTTCTACATTATAGTTAGTTATTAATAAACATCTTCTACATTATAGTTAGTTATTAATAAACATCTTCTACATTATAGTTAGTTATTAATAAACATCTTCTACACTATAGTTAGTTATTAATAAACACCTTCTACATTATAGTTAGTTATTAATAAACATCTTCTACATTATAGTTAGTTATTAATAAACATCTTCTACATTATAGTTAGTTATTAATAAACATCTTCTACATTATAGTTAGTTATTAATAAACATCTTCTACATTATAGTTAGTTATTAATAAACATCTTCTACATTATAGTTAGTTATTAATAAACATCTTCTACATTATAGTTAGTTATTAATAAACATCTTCTACATTATAGTTAGTTATTAATAAACATCTTCTACATTATAGTTAGTTATTAATAAACATCTTCTACATTATAGTTAGTTATTAATAAACATCTTCTACATTATAGTTAGTTATTAATAAACATCTTCTACATTATAGTTAGTTATTAATAAACACCTTCTACATTATAGTTAGTTATTAATAAACATCTTCTACATTATAGTTAGTTATTAATAAACATCTTCTACATTATAGTTAGTTATTAATAAACATCTTCTACATTATAGTTAGTTATTAATAAACATCTTCTACATTATAGTTAGTTATTAATAAACATCTTCTATAGTTAGTTATTAATACACATTATAGTTAGTTATTAATAAACATCTTCTACATTATAGTTAGTTATTAATAAACATCTTCTACATTATAGTTAGTTATTAATAAACATCTTCTACATTATAGTTAGTTATTAATAAACATCTTCTACATTATAGTTAGTTATTAATAAACATCTTCTACATTATAGTTAGTTATTAATAAACACCTTACTACATTATAGTTAGTTATTAATAAACACCTTCTACATTATAGTTAGTTATTAATAAACATCTTCTACATTATAGTTAGTTATTAATAAACATCTTCTACATTATAGTTAGTTATTAATAAACATCTTCTACATTATAGTTAGTTATTAATAAACATCTTCTACATTATAGTTAGTTATTAATAAACACCTTCTACATTATAGTTAGTTATTAATAAACATCTTCTACATTATAGTTAGTTATTAATAAACATCTTCTACATTATAGTTAGTTATTAATAAACATCTTCTACATTATAGTTAGTTATTAATAAACATCTTCTACATTATAGTTAGTTATTAATAAACATCTTCTACATTATAGTTAGTTATTAATAAACATCTTCTACATTATAGTTAGTTATTAATAAACACCTTCTACATTATAGTTAGTTATTAATAAACATCTTCTACATTATAGTTAGTTATTAATAAACATCTTCTACATTATAGTTAGTTATTAATAAACATCTTCTACATTATAGTTAGTTATTAATAAACATCTTCTACATTATAGTTAGTTATTAATAAACATCTTCTACATTATAGTTAGTTATTAATAAACATCTTCTACATTATAGTTAGTTATTAATAAACATCTTCTACATTATAGTTAGTTATTAATAAACATCTTCTACATTATAGTTAGTTATTAATTCTACATTATAGTTAGTTATTAATAAACATCTTCTACATTATAGTTAGTTATTAATAAACATCTTCTACATTATAGTTAGTTATTAATAAACATCTTCTACATTATAGTTAGTTATTAATAAACATCTTCTACATTATAGTTAGTTATTAATAAACATCTTCTACATTATAGTTAGTTATTAATAAACATCTTCTACATTATAGTTAGTTATTAATAAACATCATTATAGTTAGTTATTCTACATTATAGTTAGTTATTAATAAACATCTTCTACATTATAGTTAGTTATTAATAAACATCTTCTACATTATAGTTAGTTATTAATAAACATCTTCTACATTATAGTTAGTTATTAATAAACATCTTCTACATTATAGTTAGTTATTAATAAACATCTTCTACATTATAGTTAGTTATTAATAAACATCTTCTACATTATAGTTAGTTATTAATAAACATCTTCTACATTATAGTTAGTTATTAATAAACATCTTCTACATTATAGTTAGTTATTAATAAACATCTTCTACATTATAGTTAGTTATTAATAAACATCTTCTACATTATAGTTAGTTATTAATAAACATCTTCTACATTATAGTTAGTTATTAATAAACATCTTCTACATTATAGTTAGTTATTAATAAACATCTTCTACATTATAGTTAGTTATTAATAAACATACTTCTACATTATAGTTAGTTATTAATAAACATCTTCTACATTATAGTTAGTTATTAATAAACATCTTCTACATTATAGTTAGTTATTAATAAACATCTTCTACATTATAGTTAGTTATTAATAAACATCTTCTACATTATAGTTAGTTATTAATAAACATCTTCTACATTATAGTTAGTTATTAATAAACATCTTCTACATTATAGTTAGTTATTAATAAACATCTTCTACATTATAGTTAGTTATTAATAAACATCTTACATTATAGTTAGTTATTAATACACATTATAGTTAGTTATTAATAAACATCTTCTACATTATAGTTAGTTATTAATAAACATCTTCTACATTATAGTTAGTTATTAATAAACATCTTCTACATTATAGTTAGTTATTAATAAACATCTTCTACATTATAGTTAGTTATTAATAAACACCTTCTACATTATAGTTAGTTATTAATAAACATCTTCTACATTATAGTTAGTTATTAATAAACACCTTCTACATTATAGTTAGTTATTAATAAACATCTTCTACATTATAGTTAGTTATTAATAAACATCTTCTACATTATAGTTAGTTATTAATAAACATCTTCTACTTCTACATTATAGTTAGTTATTAATAAACATCTTCTACATTATAGTTAGTTATTAATAAACATCTTCTACATTATAGTTAGTTATTAATAAACATCTTCTACATTATAGTTAGTTATTAATAAACATCTTCTACATTATAGTTAGTTATTAATAAACATCTTCTACATTATAGTTAGTTATTAATAAACATCTTCTACATTATAGTTAGTTATTAATAAACATCTTCTACATTATAGTTAGTTATTAATAAACATCTTCTACATTATAGTTAGTTATTAATAAACATCTTCTACATTATAGTTAGTTATTAATAAACATCTTCTACATTATAGTTAGTTATTAATAAACATCTTCTACATTATAGTTAGTTATTAATAAACATCTTCTACATTATAGTTAGTTATTAATCAACACCTTCTACATTATAGTTAGTTATTAATAAACATCTTCTACATTATAGTTAGTTATTAATAAACATCTTCTACATTATAGTTAGTTATTAATAAACATCTTCTACATTATAGTTAGTTATTAATAAACATCTTCTACATTATAGTTAGTTATTAATAAACATCTTCTACATTATAGTTAGTTATTAATAAACATCTTCTACATTATAGTTAGTTATTAATAAACATCTTCTACATTATAGTTAGTTATTAATAAACATCTTCTACATTATAGTTAGTTATTAATAAACATCTTCTACATTATAGTTAGTTATTAATAAACATCTTCTACATTATAGTTAGTTATTAATAAACATCTACATTATAGTTAGTTATTAATAAACATCTTCTACATTATAGTTAGTTATTAATAAACATCTTCTACATTATAGTTAGTTATTAATAAACATCTTCTACATTATAGTTAGTTATTAATAAACATCTTCTACATTATAGTTAGTTATTAATAAACATCTTCTACATTATAGTTAGTTATTAATAAACATCTTCTACATTATAGTTAGTTATTAATAAACATCTTCTACATTATAGTTAGTTATTAATAAACATCTTCTACATTATAGTTAGTTATTAATAAACATCTTCTACATTATAGTTAGTTATTAATAAACATCTTCTACATTATAGTTAGTTATTAATAAACATCTTCTACATTATAGTTAGTTATTAATAAACATCTTCTACATTATAGTTAGTTATTAATAAACATCTTCTACATTATAGTTAGTTATTAATAAACATCTTCTACATTATAGTTAGTTATTAATCAACACCTTCTACATTATAGTTAGTTATTAATAAACATCTTCTACATTATAGTTAGTTATTAATAAACATCTTCTACATTATAGTTAGTTATTAATAAACACCTTCTACATTATAGTTAGTTATTAATAAACATCTTCTACATTATAGTTAGTTATTAATAAACACCTTCTACATTATAGTTAGTTATTAATAAACATCTTCTACATTATAGTTAGTTATTAATAAACATCTTCTACATTATAGTTAGTTATTAATAAACATCTTCTACATTATAGTTAGTTATTAATAAACATCTTCTACATTATAGTTAGTTATTAATAAACATCTTCTACATTATAGTTAGTTATTAATAAACATCTTCTACATTATAGTTAGTTATTAATAAACATCTTCTACATTATAGTTAGTTATTAATAAACATCTTCCACATTATAGTTAGTTATTAATAAACATCTTCTACATTATAGTTAGTTATTAATAAACATCTTCTACATTATAGTTAGTTATTAATAAACACCTTCTACATTATAGTTAGTTATTAATAAACATCTTCTACATTATAGTTAGTTATTAATAAACACCTTCTACATTATAGTTAGTTATTAATAAACATCTTCTACATTATAGTTAGTTATTAATAAACATCTTCTACACTATAGTTAGTTATTAATAAACATCTTCTACATTATAGTTAGTTATTAATAAACATCTACATTATAGTTAGTTATTAATAAACATCTTCTACATTATAGTTAGTTATTAATAAACATCTTCTACATTATAGTTAGTTATTAATAAACATCTTCTACATTATAGTTAGTTATTAATAAACATCTTCTACATTATAGTTAGTTATTAATAAACATCTTCTACATTATAGTTAGTTATTAATAAACACCTTCTACATTATAGTTAGTTATTAATAAACACCTTCTACATTATAGTTAGTTATTAATAAACATCTTCTACATTATAGTTAGTTATTAATAAACACATTATAGTTAGTTATTAATAAACATCTTTACATTATAGTTAGTTATTAATAAACATCTTCTACATTATAGTTAGTTATTAATAAACATCTTCTACATTATAGTTAGTTATTAATAAACATCTTCTACATTATAGTTAGTTATTAATAAACATCTTCTACATTATAGTTAGTTATTAATAAACATCTTCTACATTATAGTTAGTTATTAATAAACATCTTCTACATTATAGTTAGTTATTAATAAACATCTTCTACATTATAGTTAGTTATTAATAAACATCTTCTACATTATAGTTAGTTATTAATAAACATCTTCTACATTATAGTTAGTTATTAATAAACATCTTCTACATTATAGTTAGTTATTAATAAACATCTTCTACATTATAGTTAGTTATTAATAAACATCTTCTACATTATAGTTAGTTATTAATAAACATCTTCTACATTATAGTTAGTTATTAATAAACATCTTCTACATTATAGTTAGTTATTAATAAACATCTTCTACATTATAGTTAGTTATTAATAAACATCTTCTACATTATAGTTAGTTATTAATAAACATCTACATTATAGTTAGTTATTAATAAACATCTTCTACATTATAGTTAGTTATTAATAAACATCTTCTACATTATAGTTAGTTATTAATAAACATCTTCTACATTATAGTTAGTTATTAATAAACACCTTCTACATTATAGTTAGTTATTAATAAACATCTTCTACATTATAGTTAGTTATTAATAAACACCTTCTACATTATAGTTAGTTATTAATAAACACCTTCTACATTATAGTTAGTTATTAATAAACATCTTCTACATTATAGTTAGTTATTAATAAACACCTTTTACATTATAGTTAGTTATTAATAAACATCTTCTACATTATAGTTAGTTATTAATAAACATCTTCTACATTATAGTTAGTTATTAATAAACATCTTCTACATTATAGTTAGTTATTAATAAACATCTTCTACATTATAGTTAGTTATTAATAAACATCTTCTACATTATAGTTAGTTATTAATAAACATCTTCTACATTATAGTTAGTTATTAATAAACATCTTCTACATTATAGTTAGTTATTAATAAACATCTTCTACATTATAGTTAGTTATTAATAAACATCTTCTACATTATAGTTAGTTATTAATAAACATCTTCTACATTATAGTTAGTTATTAATAAACATCTTCTACATTATAGTTAGTTATTAATAAACATCTTCTACATTATAGTTAGTTATTAATAAACATCTTCTACATTATAGTTAGTTATTAATAAACATCTTCTACATTATAGTTAGTTATTAATAAACATCTTCTACATTATAGTTAGTTATTCTACATTATAGTTAGTTATTAATAAACATCTTCTACATTATAGTTAGTTATTAATAAACATCTTCTACATTATAGTTAGTTATTAATAAACATCTTCTACATTATAGTTAGTTATTAATAAACATCTTCTACATTATAGTTAGTTATTAATAAACATCTTCTACATTATAGTTAGTTATTAATAAACATCTTCTACATTATAGTTAGTTATTAATAAACATCTTCTACATTATAGTTAGTTATTAATAAACATCTTCTACATTATAGTTAGTTATTAATAAACATCTTCTACATTATAGTTAGTTATTAATAAACATCTTCTACATTATAGTTAGTTATTAATAAACATCTTCTACATTATAGTTAGTTATTAATAAACACCTTCTACATTATAGTTAGTTATTAATAAACATCTTCTACATTATAGTTAGTTATTAATAAACATCTTCTACATTATAGTTAGTTATTAATAAACATCTTCTACATTATAGTTAGTTATTAATAAACATCTTCTACATTATAGTTAGTTATTAATAAACATCTTCTACATTATAGTTAGTTATTAATAAACATCTTCTACATTATAGTTAGTTATTAATAAACATCTTCTACATTATAGTTAGTTATTAATAAACATCTTCTACATTATAGTTAGTTATTAATAAACATCTTCTACATTATAGTTAGTTATTAATAAACATCTTCTACATTATAGTTAGTTATTAATAAACATCTTCTACATTATAGTTAGTTATTAATAAACATCTTCTACATTATAGTTAGTTATTAATAAACATCTTCTACATTATAGTTAGTTATTAATAAACATCTTCTACATTATAGTTAGTTATTAATAAACATCTTCTACATTATAGTTAGTTATTAATAAACATCTTCTACATTATAGTTAGTTATTAATAAACATCTTCTACATTATAGTTAGTTATTAATAAACATCTTCTACATTATAGTTAGTTATTAATAAACATCTTCTACATTATAGTTAGTTATTAATAAACATCTTCTACATTATAGTTAGTTATTAATAAACACCTTCTACATTATAGTTAGTTATTAATAAACATCTTCTACATTATAGTTAGTTATTAATAAACACCTTCTACATTATAGTTAGTTATTAATAAACATCTTCTACATTATAGTTAGTTATTAATAAACATCTTCTACATTATAGTTAGTTATTAATAAACACCTTCTACATTATAGTTAGTTATTAATAAACATCTTCTACATTATAGTTAGTTATTAATAAACATCTTCTACATTATAGTTAGTTATTAATTAACACCTTCTACATTATAGTTAGTTATTAATAAACATCTTCTACATTATAGTTAGTTATTAATCAACACCTTCTACATTATAGTTAGTTATTAATAAACATCTTCTACATTATAGTTAGTTATTAATAAACATCTTCTACATTATAGTTAGTTATTAATAAACATCTTCTACATTATAGTTAGTTATTAATAAACATCTTCTACATTATAGTTAGTTATTAATAAACATCTTCTACATTATAGTTAGTTATTAATAAACATCTTCTACATTATAGTTAGTTATTAATAAACATCTTCTACATTATAGTTAGTTATTAATAAACATCTTCTACATTATAGTTAGTTATTAATAAACATCTTCTACATTATAGTTAGTTATTAATAAACATCTTCTACATTATAGTTAGTTATTAATAAACATCTTCTACATTATAGTTAGTTATTAATAAACATCTTCTACATTATAGTTAGTTATTAATAAACATCTTCTACATTATAGTTAGTTATTAATAAACATCTTCTACATTATAGTTAGTTATTAATAAACATCTTCTACATTATAGTTAGTTATTAATAAACATCTTCTACATTATAGTTAGTTATTAATAAACATCTTCTACATTATAGTTAGTTATTAATAAACATCTTCTACATTATAGTTAGTTATTAATAAACATCTTCTACATTATAGTTAGTTATTAATAAACATCTTCTACATTATAGTTAGTTATTAATAAACATCTTCTACATTATAGTTAGTTATTAATAAACATCTTCTACATTATAGTTAGTTATTAATAAACATCTTCTACATTATAGTTAGTTATTAATAAACATCTTCTACATTATAGTTAGTTATTAATAAACATCTTCTACATTATAGTTAGTTATTAATAAACATCTTCTACATTATAGTTAGTTATTAATAAACATCTTCTACATTATAGTTAGTTATTAATAAACATCTTCTACATTATAGTTAGTTATTAATAAACATCTTCTACATTATAGTTAGTTATTAATAAACATCTTCTACATTATAGTTAGTTATTAATAAACACCTTCTACATTATAGTTAGTTATTAATAAACATCTTCTACATTATAGTTAGTTATTAATAAACATCTTCTACATTATAGTTAGTTATTAATAAACATCTTCTACATTATAGTTAGTTATTAATAAACATCTTCTACATTATAGTTAGTTATTAATAAACACCTTCTACATTATAGTTAGTTATTAATAAACATCTTCTACATTATAGTTAGTTATTAATAAACACCTTCTACATTATAGTTAGTTATTAATAAACATCTTCTACATTATAGTTAGTTATTAATAAACATCTTCTACATTATAGTTAGTTATTAATAAACATCTTCTACATTATAGTTAGTTATTAATAAACATCTTCTACATTATAGTTAGTTATTAATAAACATCTTCTACATTATAGTTAGTTATTAATAAACATCTTCTACATTATAGTTAGTTATTAATAAACATCTTCTACATTATAGTTAGTTATTAATAAACATCTTCTACATTATAGTTAGTTATTAATAAACATCTTCTACATTATAGTTAGTTATTAATAAACATCTTCTACATTATAGTTAGTTATTAATAAACATCTTCTACATTATAGTTAGTTATTAATAAACATCTTCTACATTATAGTTAGTTATTAATAAACACCTTCTACATTATAGTTAGTTATTAATAAACATCTTCTACATTATAGTTAGTTATTAATAAACATCTTCTACATTATAGTTAGTTATTAATAAACATCTTCTACATTATAGTTAGTTATTAATAAACATCTTCTACATTATAGTTAGTTATTAATAAACATCTTCTACATTATAGTTAGTTATTAATAAACATCTTCTACATTATAGTTAGTTATTAATAAACATCTTCTACATTATAGTTAGTTATTAATAAACATCTTCTACATTATAGTTAGTTATTAATAAACATCTTCTACATTATAGTTAGTTATTAATAAACATCTTCTACATTATAGTTAGTTATTAATAAACACCTTTTACATTATAATTAGTTATTAATAAACATCTTCTACATTATAGTTAGTTATTAATAAACATCTTCTACATTATAGTTAGTTATTAATAAACACCTTCTACATTATAGTTAGTTATTAATAAACATCTTCTACATTATAGTTAGTTATTAATAAACATCTTCTACATTATAGTTAGTTATTAATAAACATCTTCTACATTATAGTTAGTTATTAATAAACATCTTCTACATTATAGTTAGTTATTAATAAACATCTTCTACATTATAGTTAGTTATTAATAAACATCTTCTACATTATAGTTAGTTATTAATAAACATCTTCTACATTATAGTTAGTTATTAATAAACATCTTCTACATTATAGTTAGTTATTAATAAACATCTTCTACATTATAGTTAGTTATTAATAAACATCTTCTACATTATAGTTAGTTATTAATAAACATCTTCTACATTATAGTTAGTTATTAATAAACATCTTCTACATTATAGTTAGTTATTAATAAACATCTACATTATAGTTAGTTATTAATAAACATCTTCTACACTATAGTCAGTTATTAATAAACATCTTTTACATTATAGTTAGTTATTAATAAACATCTACATTATAGTTAGTTATTAATAAACATCTTCTACATTATAGTTAGTTATTAATAAACATCTTCTACATTATAGTTAGTTATTAATAAACATCTTCTACATTATAGTTAGTTATTAATAAACATCTTCTACATTATAGTTAGTTATTAATAAACATCTTCTACATTATAGTTAGTTATTAATAAACATCTTCTACATTATAGTTAGTTATTAATCAACACCTTCTACATTATAGTTAGTTATTAATAAACATCTTCTACATTATAGTTAGTTATTAATAAACATCTTCTACATTATAGTTAGTTATTAATAAACATCTTTTACATTATAGTTAGTTATTAATAAACATCTTCTACATTATAGTTAGTTATTAATCAACACCTTCTACATTATAGTTAGTTATTAATAAACATCTTCTACATTATAGTTAGTTATTAATAAACATCTTCTACATTATAGTTAGTTATTAATAAACATCTTCTACATTATAGTTAGTTATTAATAAACATCTTCTACATTATAGTTAGTTATTAATAAACATCTTCTACATTATAGTTAGTTATTAATAAACATCTTCTACATTATAGTTAGTTATTAATAAACATCTTCTACATTATAGTTAGTTATTAATAAACATCTTCTACATTATAGTTAGTTATTAATAAACATCTTCTACATTATAGTTAGTTATTAATAAACATCTTCTACATTATAGTTAGTTATTAATAAACATCTTCTACATTATAGTTAGTTATTAATAAACATCTTCTACATTATAGTTAGTTATTAATAAACATCTTCTACATTATAGTTAGTTATTAATAAACATCTTCTACATTATAGTTAGTTATTAATAAACATCTTCTACATTATAGTTAGTTATTAATAAACATCTTCTACATTATAGTTAGTTATTAATAAACATCTTCTACATTATAGTTAGTTATTAATAAACATCTTCTACATTATAGTTAGTTATTAATAAACATCTTCTACATTATAGTTAGTTATTAATAAACATCTTCTACATTATAGTTAGTTATTAATAAACATCTTCTACATTATAGTTAGTTATTAATAAACATCTTCTACATTATAGTTAGTTATTAATAAACATCTTCTACATTATAGTTAGTTATTAATAAACATCTTCTACATTATAGTTAGTTATTAATAAACATCTTCTACATTATAGTTAGTTATTAATAAACATCTTCTACATTATAGTTAGTTATTAATAAACATCTTCTACATTATAGTTAGTTATTAATAAACATCTTCTACATTATAGTTAGTTATTAATAAACATCTTCTACATTATAGTTAGTTATTAATAAACATCTTCTACATTATAGTTAGTTATTAATAAACATCTTCTACATTATAGTTAGTTATTAATAAACATCTTCTACATTATAGTTAGTTATTAATAAACATCTTCTACATTATAGTTAGTTATTAATAAACATCTTCTACATTATAGTTAGTTATTAATAAACATCTTCTACATTATAGTTAGTTATTAATAAACATCTTCTACATTATAGTTAGTTATTAATAAACATCTTCTACATTATAGTTAGTTATTAATAAACATCTTCTACATTATAGTTAGTTATTAATAAACATCTTCTACATTATAGTTAGTTATTAATAAACATCTTCTACATTATAGTTAGTTATTAATAAACATCTTCTACATTATAGTTAGTTATTAATAAACATCTTCTACATTATAGTTAGTTATTAATAAACATCTTCTACATTATAGTTAGTTATTAATAAACATCTTCTACATTATAGTTAGTTATTAATAAACATCTTCTACATTATAGTTAGTTATTAATAAACATCTTCTACATTATAGTTAGTTATTAATAAACATCTTCTACATTATAGTTAGTTATTAATAAACATCTTCTACATTATAGTTAGTTATTAATAAACATCTTCTACATTATAGTTAGTTATTAATAAACATCTTCTACATTATAGTTAGTTATTAATAAACACCTTCTACATTATAGTTAGTTATTAATAAACACCTTCTACATTATAGTTAGTTATTAATAAACACCTTCTACTTCTACATTATAGTTAGTTATTAATAAACATCTTCTACATTATAGTTAGTTATTAATAAACATCTTCTACATTATAGTTAGTTATTAATAAACATCTTCTACATTATAGTTAGTTATTAATAAACATCTTCTACATTATAGTTAGTTATTAATAAACATCTTCTACATTATAGTTAGTTATTAATAAACATCTTCTACATTATAGTTAGTTATTAATAAACATCTTCTACATTATAGTTAGTTATTAATAAACATCTTCTACATTATAGTTAGTTATTAATAAACATCTTCTACATTATAGTTAGTTATTAATAAACATCTTCTACATTATAGTTAGTTATTAATAAACATCTTCTACATTATAGTTAGTTATTAATAAACATCTTCTACATTATAGTTAGTTATTAATAAACATCTTCTACATTATAGTTAGTTATTAATAAACATCTTCTACATTATAGTTAGTTATTAATAAACATCTTCTACATTATAGTTAGTTATTAATAAACATCTTCTACATTATAGTTAGTTATTAATAAACATCTTCTACATTATAGTTAGTTATTAATAAACATCTTCTACATTATAGTTAGTTATTAATAAACATCTTCTACATTATAGTTAGTTATTAATAAACATCTTCTACATTATAGTTAGTTATTAATAAACATCTTCTACATTATAGTTAGTTATTAATAAACATCTTCTACATTATAGTTAGTTATTAATAAACATCTTCTACATTATAGTTAGTTATTAATAAACATCTTCTACATTATAGTTAGTTATTAATAAACATCTTCTACATTATAGTTAGTTATTAATAAACATCTTCTACATTATAGTTAGTTATTAATAAACATCTTCTACATTATAGTTAGTTATTAATAAACACCTTCTACATTATAGTTAGTTATTAATAAACATCTTCTACATTATAGTTAGTTATTAATAAACATCTTCTACATTATAGTTAGTTATTAATAAACATCTTCTACATTATAGTTAGTTATTAATAAACATCTTCTACATTATAGTTAGTTATTAATAAACATCTTCTACATTATAGTTAGTTATTAATAAACATCTTCTACATTATAGTTAGTTATTAATAAACATCTTCTACATTATAGTTAGTTATTAATAAACATCTTCTACATTATAGTTAGTTATTAATAAACATCTTCTACATTATAGTTAGTTATTAATAAACATCTTCTACATTATAGTTAGTTATTAATAAACATCTTCTACATTATAGTTAGTTATTAATAAACATCTTCTACATTATAGTTAGTTATTAATAAACACCTTCTACATTATAGTTAGTTATTAATAAACATCTTCTACATTATAGTTAGTTATTAATAAACATCTTCTACATTATAGTTAGTTATTAATAAACATCTTCTACATTATAGTTAGTTATTAATAAACATCTTCTACATTATAGTTAGTTATTAATAAACATCTTCTACATTATAGTTAGTTATTAATAAACATCTTCTACATTATAGTTAGTTATTAATAAACATCTTCTACATTATAGTTAGTTATTAATAAACATCTTCTACATTATAGTTAGTTATTAATAAACATCTTCTACATTATAGTTAGTTATTAATAAACACCTTCTACATTATAGTTAGTTATTAATAAACATCTTCTACATTATAGTTAGTTATTAATAAACATCTTCTACATTATAGTTAGTTATTAATAAACATCTTCTACATTATAGTTAGTTATTAATAAACATCTTCTACATTATAGTTAGTTATTAATAAACACCTTCTACATTATAGTTAGTTATTAATAAACATCTTCTACATTATAGTTAGTTATTAATAAACATCTTCTACATTATAGTTAGTTATTAATAAACATCTTCTACATTATAGTTAGTTATTAATAAACATCTTCTACATTATAGTTAGTTATTAATAAACATCTTCTACATTATAGTTAGTTATTAATAAACATCTTCTACATTATAGTTAGTTATTAATAAACATCTTCTACATTATAGTTAGTTATTAATAAACATCTTCTACATTATAGTTAGTTATTAATAAACATCTTCTACATTATAGTTAGTTATTAATAAACATCTTCTACATTATAGTTAGTTATTAATAAACATCTTCTACATTATAGTTAGTTATTAATAAACATCTTCTACATTATAGTTAGTTATTAATAAACATCTTCTACATTATAGTTAGTTATTAATAAACATCTTCTACATTATAGTTAGTTATTAATAAACATCTTCTACATTATAGTTAGTTATTAATAAACATCTTCTACATTATAGTTAGTTATTAATAAACATCTTCTACATTATAGTTAGTTATTAATAAACATCTTCTACATTATAGTTAGTTATTAATAAACATCTTCTACATTATAGTTAGTTATTAATAAACATCTTCTACATTATAGTTAGTTATTAATAAACATCTTCTACATTATAGTTAGTTATTAATAAACATCTTCTACATTATAGTTAGTTATTAATAAACATCTTCTACATTATAGTTAGTTATTAATAAACATCTTCTACATTATAGTTAGTTATTAATAAACATCTTCTACATTATAGTTAGTTATTAATAAACATCTTCTACATTATAGTTAGTTATTAATAAACATCTTCTACATTATAGTTAGTTATTAATAAACATCTTCTACATTATAGTTAGTTATTAATAAACATCTTCTACATTATAGTTAGTTATTAATAAACATCTTCTACATTATAGTTAGTTATTAATAAACATCTTCTACATTATAGTTAGTTATTAATAAACATCTTCTACATTATAGTTAGTTATTAATAAACATCTTCTACATTATAGTTAGTTATTAATAAACATCTTCTACATTATAGTTAGTTATTAATAAACATCTTCTACATTATAGTTAGTTATTAATAAACATCTTTTACATTATAGTTAGTTATTAATAAACATCTTCTACATTATAGTTAGTTATTAATAAACATCTTCTACATTATAGTTAGTTATTAATAAACATCTTCTACATTATAGTTAGTTATTAATAAACATCTTCTACATTATAGTTAGTTATTAATAAACATCTTCTACATTATAGTTAGTTATTAATAAACATCTTCTACATTATAGTTAGTTATTAATAAACATCTTCTACATTATAGTTAGTTATTAATAAACATCTTCTACATTATAGTTAGTTATTAATAAACATCTTCTACATTATAGTTAGTTATTAATAAACATCTTACATTATAGTTAGTTATTAATAAACATCTTCTATAGTTAGTTATTAATAAACATCTTCTACATTATAGTTAGTTATTAATAAACATCTTCTACATTATAGTTAGTTATTAATAAACATCTTCTACATTATAGTTAGTTATTAATAAACATCTTCTACATTATAGTTAGTTATTAATAAACACCTTCTACATTATAGTTAGTTATTAATAAACACCTTCTACATTATAGTTAGTTATTAATAAACACCTTCTACATTATAGTTAGTTATTAATAAACACCTTCTACATTATAGTTAGTTATTAATAAACACCTTCTACATTATAGTTAGTTATTAATAAACACCTTCTACATTATAGTTAGTTATTAATAAACATCTTCTACATTATAGTTAGTTATTAATAAACACCTTTTACATTATAGTTAGTTATTAATAAACATCTTCTACATTATAGTTAGTTATTAATAAACATCTTCTACATTATAGTTAGTTATTAATAAACATCTTCTACATTATAGTTAGTTATTAATAAACATCTTCTACATTATAGTTAGTTATTAATAAACATCTTCTACATTATAGTTAGTTATTAATAAACATCTTCTACATTATAGTTAGTTATTAATAAACATCTTCTACATTATAGTTAGTTATTAATAAACATCTTCTACATTATAGTTAGTTATTAATAAACATCTTCTACATTATAGTTAGTTATTAATCAACACCTTCTACATTATAGTTAGTTATTAATAAACATCTTCTACATTATAGTTAGTTATTAATAAACACCTTCTACATTATAGTTAGTTATTAATAAACATCTTCTACATTATAGTTAGTTATTAATAAACATCTTCTACATTATAGTTAGTTATTAATAAACATCTTCTACACTATAGTTAGTTATTAATAAACATCTACATTATAGTTAGTTATTAATAAACATCTTCTACACTATAGTCAGTTATTAATAAACATCTTTTACATTATAGTTAGTTATTAATAAACATCTTCTACATTATAGTTAGTTATTAATCAACACCTTCTACATTATAGTTAGTTATTAATAAACATCTTCTACATTATAGTTAGTTATTAATAAACACCTCCTGCATTATAGTTAGTTATTAATAAACACCTTCTACATTATAGTTAGTTACTAATAAACATCTTCTACATTATAGTTTGTTATTAATAAACACCTTTTACATTATAATTAGTTATTAATAAACATCTTCTACACTATAGTTAGTTATTAATAAACACCTTCTACATTATAGTTAGTTATTAATAAACATCTTCTACATTATAGTTAGTTATTAATAAACACCTTTTACATTATAGTTAGTTATTAATAAACATCTTCTACATTATAGTTAGTTATTAATAAACATCTTCTACATTATAGTTAGTTATTAATAAACATCTTCTACATTATAGTTAGTTATTAATAAACATCTTCTACATTATAGTTAGTTATTAATAAACATCTTCTACATTATAGTTAGTTATTAATAAACATCTTCTACATTATAGTTAGTTATTAATAAACATCTTCTACATTATAGTTAGTTATTAATAAACATCTTCTACATTATAGTTAGTTATTAATAAACATCTTCTACATTATAGTTAGTTATTAATAAACATCTTCTACATTATAGTTAGTTATTAATAAACATCTTCTACATTATAGTTAGTTATTAATAAACATCTTCTACATTATAGTTAGTTATTAATAAACATCTTCTACATTATAGTTAGTTATTAATAAACATCTTCTACATTATAGTTAGTTATTAATAAACATCTTCTACATTATAGTTAGTTATTAATAAACATCTTCTACATTATAGTTAGTTATTAATAAACATCTTCTACATTATAGTTAGTTATTAATAAACATCTTCTACATTATAGTTAGTTATTAATAAACATCTTCTACATTATAGTTAGTTATTAATAAACATCTTCTACATTATAGTTAGTTATTAATAAACACCTTCTACATTATAGTTAGTTATTAATAAACATCTTCTACATTATAGTTAGTTATTAATAAACATCTTCTACATTATAGTTAGTTATTAATAAACACCTTCTACATTATAGTTAGTTATTAATAAACATCTTCTACATTATAGTTAGTTATTAATAAACATCTTCTACATTATAGTTAGTTATTAATAAACATCTTCTACATTATAGTTAGTTATTAATAAACATCTTCTACACTATAGTTAGTTATTAATAAACACCTTCTACATTATAGTTAGTTATTAATAAACATCTTCTACATTATAGTTTGTTATTAATAAACACCTTTTACATTATAATTAGTTATTAATAAACATCTTCTACACTATAGTTAGTTATTAATAAACATCTTCTACATTATAGTTAGTTATTAATAAACACCTCCTGCATTATACTCAGTTATTAAAAAACACCTTCTACATTATAGTTAGTTATTAATAAACATCTTCTACATTATAGTTAGTTATTAATAAACACCTTTACATTATAGTTAGTTATTAATAAACATCTTCTACATTATAGTTAGTTATTAATAAACATCTTCTACATTATAGTTAGTTATTAATAAACACCTTCTACATTATAGTCAGTTATTAATAAACATCTTCTACATTATAGTTAGTTATTAATAAACATCTTCTACACTATAGTTAGTTATTAATAAACACCTTCTACATTATAGTTAGTTATTAATAAACATCTTCTACATTATAGTTAGTTATTAATAAACATCTTCTACATTATAGTTAGTTATTAATAAACATCTTCTACATTATAGTTAGTTATTAATAAACATCTTCTACATTATAGTTAGTTATTAATAAACATCTTCTACATTATAGTTAGTTATTAATAAACATCTTCTACATTATAGTTAGTTATTAATAAACACCTTCTACATTATAGTTAGTTATTAATAAACATCTTCTACATTATAGTTAGTTATTAATAAACATCTTCTACATTATAGTTAGTTATTAATAAACATCTTCTACATTATAGTTAGTTATTAATAAACATCTTCTACATTATAGTTAGTTATTAATAAACATCTTCTACATTATAGTTAGTTATTAATAAACATCTTCTACATTATAGTTAGTTATTAATAAACATCTTCTACATTATAGTTAGTTATTAATAAACATCTTCTACATTATAGTTAGTTATTAATAAACATCTTCTACATTATAGTTAGTTATTAATAAACATCTTCTACATTATAGTTAGTTATTAATAAACACCTTCTACATTATAGTTAGTTATTAATAAACATCTTCTACATTATAGTTAGTTATTAATAAACATCTTCTACATTATAGTTAGTTATTAATAAACATCTTCTACATTATAGTTAGTTATTAATAAACATCTTCTACATTATAGTTAGTTATTAATAAACATCTTCTACATTATAGTTAGTTATTAATAAACATCTTCTACATTATAGTTAGTTATTAATAAACATCTTCTACATTATAGTTAGTTATTAATAAACATCTTCTACATTATAGTTAGTTATTAATAAACATCTTCTACATTATAGTTAGTTATTAATAAACATCTTCTACATTATAGTTAGTTATTAATAAACATCTTCTACATTATAGTTAGTTATTAATAAACACCTTCTACATTATAGTTAGTTATTAATAAACATCTTCTACATTATAGTTAGTTATTAATAAACATCTTCTACATTATAGTTAGTTATTAATAAACATCTTCTACATTATAGTTAGTTATTAATAAACATCTTCTACATTATAGTTAGTTATTAATAAACATCTTCTACATTATAGTTAGTTATTAATAAACATCTTCTACATTATAGTTAGTTATTAATAAACATCTTCTACATTATAGTTAGTTATTAATAAACATCTTCTACATTATAGTTAGTTATTAATAAACATCTTCTACATTATAGTTAGTTATTAATAAACACCTTCTACATTATAGTTAGTTATTAATAAACATCTTCTACATTATAGTTAGTTATTAATAAACATCTTCTACATTATAGTTAGTTATTAATAAACATCTTCTACATTATAGTTAGTTATTAATAAACATCTTCTACATTATAGTTAGTTATTAATAAACACCTTCTACATTATAGTTAGTTATTAATAAACATCTTCTACATTATAGTTAGTTATTAATAAACATCTTCTACATTATAGTTAGTTATTAATAAACATCTTCTACATTATAGTTAGTTATTAATAAACATCTTCTACATTATAGTTAGTTATTAATAAACATCTTCTACATTATAGTTAGTTATTAATAAACATCTTCTACATTATAGTTAGTTATTAATAAACATCTTCTACATTATAGTTAGTTATTAATAAACATCTTCTACATTATAGTTAGTTATTAATAAACATCTTCTACATTATAGTTAGTTATTAATAAACATCTTCTACATTATAGTTAGTTATTAATAAACATCTTCTACATTATAGTTAGTTATTAATAAACATCTTCTACATTATAGTTAGTTATTAATAAACATCTTCTACATTATAGTTAGTTATTAATAAACACCTTCTACATTATAGTTAGTTATTAATAAACATCTTCTACATTATAGTTAGTTATTAATAAACATCTTCTACATTATAGTTAGTTATTAATAAACATCTTCTACATTATAGTTAGTTATTAATAAACATCTTCTACATTATAGTTAGTTATTAATAAACATAATAAACATCTTCTACACTATAGTTAGTTATTAATAAACATCTTCTACATTATAGTTAGTTATTAATAAACATCTTCTACATTATAGTTAGTTATTAATAAACATCTTCTACATTATAGTTAGTTATTAATAAACATCTTCTACATTATAGTTAGTTATTAATAAACATCTTCTACATTATAGTTAGTTATTAATAAACATCTTCTACATTATAGTTAGTTATTAATAAACATCTTCTACATTATAGTTAGTTATTAATAAACATCTTCTACATTATAGTTAGTTATTAATAAACATCTTCTACATTATAGTTAGTTATTAATAAACATCTTCTACATTATAGTTAGTTATTAATAAACATCTTCTACATTATAGTTAGTTATTAATAAACATCTTCTACATTATAGTTAGTTATTAATAAACATCTTCTACATTATAGTTAGTTATTAATAAACATCTTCTACATTATAGTTAGTTATTAATAAACATCTTCTACATTATAGTTAGTTATTAATAAACATCTTCTACATTATAGTTAGTTATTAATAAACATCTTCTACATTATAGTTAGTTATTAATAAACATCTTCTACATTATAGTTAGTTATTAATAAACATCTTCTACATTATAGTTAGTTATTAATAAACATCTTCTACATTATAGTTAGTTATTAATAAACATCTTCTACATTATAGTTAGTTATTAATAAACATCTTCTACATTATAGTTAGTTATTAATAAACATCTTCTACATTATAGTTAGTTATTAATAAACATCTTATAGTACATTATATCTTCTACATTATAGTTAGTTATTAATAAACATCTTCTACATTATAGTTAGTTATTAATAAACATCTTCTACATTATAGTTAGTTATTAATAAACATCTTCTACATTATAGTTAGTTATTAATAAACACCTTCTACATTATAGTTAGTTATTAATAAACATCTTCTACATTATAGTTAGTTATTAATAAACACCTTCTACATTATAGTTAGTTATTAATAAACATCTTCTACATTATAGTTAGTTATTAATAAACATCTTCTACATTATAGTTAGTTATTAATAAACATCTTCTACATTATAGTTAGTTATTAATAAACATCTTCTACATTATAGTTAGTTATTAATAAACATCTTCTACATTATAGTTAGTTATTAATAAACATCTTCTACATTATAGTTAGTTATTAATAAACATCTTCTACATTATAGTTAGTTATTAATAAACATCTTCTACATTATAGTTAGTTATTAATAAACATCTTCTACATTATAGTTAGTTATTAATAAACATCTTCTACATTATAGTTAGTTATTAATAAACATCTTCTACATTATAGTTAGTTATTAATAAACACCTTCTACATTATAGTTAGTTATTAATAAACATCTTCTACATTATAGTTAGTTATTAATAAACATCTTCTACATTATAGTTAGTTATTAATAAAAACATCTTCTACATTATAGTTAGTTATTAATAAACATCTTCTACATTATAGTTAGTTATTAATAAACATCTTCTACATTATAGTTAGTTATTAATAAACATCTTTTACATTATAGTTAGTTATTAATAAACATCTTCTACATTATAGTTAGTTATTAATAAACATCTTCTACATTATAGTTAGTTATTAATAAACATCTTCTACATTATAGTTAGTTATTAATAAACACCTTCTACATTATAGTTAGTTATTAATAAACATCTTCTACATTATAGTTAGTTATTAATAAACATCTTCTACTCTAAACATTATAGTTAGTTATTAATAAACATCTTCTACATTATAGTTAGTTATTAATAAACATCTTCTACATTATAGTTAGTTATTAATAAACATCTTCTACATTATAGTTAGTTATTAATAAACATCTTCTACATTATAGTTAGTTATTAATAAACATCTTCTACATTATAGTTAGTTATTAATAAACATCTTCTACATTATAGTTAGTTATTAATAAACACCTTCTACATTATAGTTAGTTATTAATAAACATCTTCATTATAGTTAGTTATTAATAAACATCTTCTACATTATAGTTAGTTATTAATAAACATCTTCTACATTATAGTTAGTTATTAATAAACATCTTCTACATTATAGTTAGTTATTAATAAACATCTTCTACATTATAGTTAGTTATTAATAAACATCTTCTACATTATAGTTAGTTATTAATAAACATCTTCTACATTATAGTTAGTTATTAATAAACATCTTCTACATTATAGTTAGTTATTAATAAACATCTTCTACATTATAGTTAGTTATTAATAAACATCTTCTACATTATAGTTAGTTATTAATAAACATCTTCTACATTATAGTTAGTTATTAATAAACACCTTCTACATTATAGTTAGTTATTAATAAACATCTTCTACATTATAGTTAGTTATTAATAAACATCTTCTACATTATAGTTAGTTATTAATAAACATCTTCTACATTATAGTTAGTTATTAATAAACATCTTCTACATTATAGTTAGTTATTAATAAACATCTTCTACATTATAGTTAGTTATTAATAAACATCTTCTACATTATAGTTAGTTATTAATAAACATCTTCTACATTATAGTTAGTTATTAATAAACATCTTCTACATTATAGTTAGTTATTAATAAACATCTTCTACATTATAGTTAGTTATTAATAAACACCTTCTACATTATAGTTAGTTATTAATAAACATCTTCTACATTATAGTTAGTTATTAATAAACACTTCTACATTATAGTTAGTTATTAATAAACATCTTCTACATTATAGTTAGTTATTAATAAACATCTTCTACATTATAGTTAGTTATTAATAAACATCTTCTACATTATAGTTAGTTATTAATAAACATCTTCTACATTATAGTTAGTTATTAATAAACATCTTCTACATTATAGTTAGTTATTAATAAACATCTTCTACATTATAGTTAGTTATTAATAAACATCTTCTACATTATAGTTAGTTATTAATAAACATCTTCTACATTATAGTTAGTTATTAATAAACATCTTCTACATTATAGTTAGTTATTAATAAACATCTTCTACATTATAGTTAGTTATTAATAAACATCTTCTACATTATAGTTAGTTATTAATAAACATCTTCTACATTATAGTTAGTTATTAATAAACATCTTCTACATTATAGTTAGTTATTAATAAACATCTTCTACATTATAGTTAGTTATTAATAAACATCTTCTACATTATAGTTAGTTATTAATAAACACCTTCTACATTATAGTTAGTTATTAATAAACATCTTCTACATTATAGTTAGTTATTAATAAACATCTTCTACATTATAGTTAGTTATTAATAAACATCTTCTACATTATAGTTAGTTATTAATAAACACCTTCTACATTATAGTTAGTTATTAATAAACATCTTCTACATTATAGTTAGTTATTAATAAACATCTTCTACATTATAGTTAGTTATTAATAAACATCTTCTACATTATAGTTAGTTATTAATAAACATCTTCTACATTATAGTTAGTTATTAATAAACATCTTCTACATTATAGTTAGTTATTAATAAACACCTTCTACATTATAGTTAGTTATTAATAAACATCTTCTACATTATAGTTAGTTATTAATAAACATCTTCTACATTATAGTTAGTTATTAATAAACATCTTCTACATTATAGTTAGTTATTAATAAACATCTTCTACATTATAGTTAGTTATTAATAAACACCTTCTACATTATAGTTAGTTATTAATAAACATCTTCTACATTATAGTTAGTTATTAATAAACATCTTCTACATTATAGTTAGTTATTAATAAACATCTTCTACATTATAGTTAGTTATTAATAAACATCTTCTACATTATAGTTAGTTATTAATAAACATCTTCTACATTATAGTTAGTTATTAATAAACATCTTCTACATTATAGTTAGTTATTAATAAACACCTTCTACATTATAGTTAGTTATTAATAAACATCTTCTACATTATAGTTAGTTATTAATAAACATCTTCTACATTATAGTTAGTTATTAATAAACATCTTCTACATTATAGTTAGTTATTAATAAACATCTTCTACATTATAGTTAGTTATTAATAAACATCTTCTACATTATAGTTAGTTATTAATAAACATCTTCTACATTATAGTTAGTTATTAATAAACATCTTCTACATTATAGTTAGTTATTAATAAACACCTTCTACATTATAGTTAGTTATTAATAAACATCTTCTACATTATAGTTAGTTATTAATAAACACCTTCTACATTATAGTTAGTTATTAATAAACATCTTCTACATTATAGTTAGTTATTAATAAACATCTTCTACATTATAGTTAGTTATTAATAAACATCTTCTACATTATAGTTAGTTATTAATAAACATCTTCTACATTATAGTTAGTTATTAATAAACATCTTCTACATTATAGTTAGTTATTAATAAACATCTTCTACATTATAGTTAGTTATTAATAAACATCTTCTACATTATAGTTAGTTATTAATAAACATCTTCTACATTATAGTTAGTTATTAATAAACATCTTCTACATTATAGTTAGTTATTAATAAACACCTTTACATTATAGTTAGTTATTAATAAACATCTTCTACATTATAGTTAGTTATTAATAAACACCTTCTTACATTATAGTTAGTTATTAATAAACATCTTCTACATTATAGTTAGTTATTAATAAACATCTCTACATTATAGTTAGTTATTAATAAACATCTTCTACATTATAGTTAGTTATTAATAAACATCTTCTACATTATAGTTAGTTATTAATAAACACCTTCTACATTATAGTTAGTTATTAATAAACATCTTCTACATTATAGTTAGTTATTAATAAACATCTTCTACATTATAGTTAGTTATTAATCAACACCTTCTACATTATAGTTAGTTATTAATAAACATCTTCTACATTATAGTTAGTTATTAATAAACATCTTCTACATTATAGTTAGTTATTAATAAACATCTTCTACATTATAGTTAGTTATTAATAAACATCTTCTACATTATAGTTAGTTATTAATAAACATCTTCTACATTATAGTTAGTTATTAATAAACATCTTCTACATTATAGTTAGTTATTAATAAACATCTTCTACATTATAGTTAGTTATTAATAAACATCTTCTACATTATAGTTAGTTATTAATAAACATCTTCTACATTATAGTTAGTTATTAATAAACATCTTCTACATTATAGTTAGTTATTAATAAACACCTTCTACATTTATAGTTAGTTATTAATAAACATCTTCTACATTATAGTTAGTTATTAATAAACATCTTCTACATTATAGTTAGTTATTAATAAACATCTTCTACATTATAGTTAGTTATTAATAAACATCTTCTACATTATAGTTAGTTATTAATAAACATCTTCTACATTATAGTTAGTTATTAATAAACATCTTCTACACTATAGTTAGTTATTAATAAACATCTTCTACATTATAGTTAGTTATTAATAAACACCTCCTGCATTATAGTTAGTTATTAATAAACATCTTCTACATTATAGTTAGTTATTAATAAACATCTTCTACATTATAGTTAGTTATTAATAAACATCTTCTACATTATAGTTAGTTAGTTAATAAACATCTTCTACATTATAGTTAGTTATTAATAAACATCTTCTACATTATAGTTAGTTATTAATAAACATCTTCTACATTATAGTTAGTTATTAATAAACATCTTCTACATTATAGTTAGTTATTAATAAACATCTTCTACATTATAGTTAGTTATTAATAAACATCTTCTACATTATAGTTAGTTATTAATAAACATCTTCTACATTATAGTTAGTTATTAATAAACATCTTCTACATTATAGTTAGTTATTAATAAACATCTTCTACATTATAGTTAGTTATTAATAAACATCTTCTACATTATAGTTAGTTATTAATAAACATCTTCTACATTATAGTTAGTTATTAATAAACACCTTCTACATTATAGTTAGTTATTAATAAACATCTTCTACATTATAGTTAGTTATTAATAAACATCTTCTACATTATAGTTAGTTATTAATAAACATCTTCTACATTATAGTTAGTTATTAATAAACATCTTCTACATTATAGTTAGTTATTAATAAACATCTTCTACATTATAGTTAGTTATTAATAAACATCTTCTACATTATAGTTAGTTATTAATAAACATCTTCTACATTATAGTTAGTTATTAATAAACATCTTCTACATTATAGTTAGTTATTAATAAACATCTTCTACATTATAGTTAGTTATTAATAAACATCTTCTTACATTACTATAGTTAGTTATTAATAAACATCTTCTACATTATAGTTAGTTATTAATAAACATCTTCTACATTATAGTTAGTTATTAATAAACATCTTCTACATTATAGTTAGTTATTAATAAACATCTTCTACATTATAGTTAGTTATTAATAAACATCTTCTACATTATAGTTAGTTATTAATAAACATCTTCTACATTATAGTTAGTTATTAATAAACACCTTCTACATTATAGTTAGTTATTAATAAACATCTTCTACATTATAGTTAGTTATTAATAAACATCTTCTACATTATAGTTAGTTATTAATAAACATCTTCTACATTATAGTTAGTTATTAATCAACACCTTCTACATTATAGTTAGTTATTAATAAACATCTTCTACACTATAGTTAGTTATTAATAAACATCTTCTACATTATAGTTAGTTATTAATAAACATCTTCTACATTATAGTTAGTTATTAATAAACATTTTTTTACATTATAGTTAGTTATTAATAAACATCTTCTACATTATAGTTAGTTATTAATAAACACCTTCTACATTATAGTTAGTTATTAATAAACATCTTCTACATTATAGTTAGTTATTAATCAACACCTTCTACATTATAGTTAGTTATTAATAAACATCTTCTACATTATAGTTAGTTATTAATAAACATCTTCTACATTATAGTTAGTTATTAATAAACATCTTCTACATTATAGTTAGTTATTAATAAACACCTTCTACATTATAGTTAGTTATTAATAAACATCTTCTACATTATAGTTAGTTATTAATAAACATCTTCTACATTATAGTTAGTTATTAATAAACACCTTTTACATTATAATTAGTTATTAATAAACATCTTCTTACATTATAGTTAGTTATTAATAAACACCTTCTACA
>NW_027467777.1:6379730-6431472 GCF_004210375.1 Tachypleus tridentatus | reverse complement strand
TAAGGTACAGATGTGAACAGATTGATAAGTTAGATGTTAACTGACTTAAAGGTACAGATGAACAGATTGATAAGGTAGATGTTAACAGTGACTTAAAAGCAGACATTACGAAAAATTGCAAAGTAGATGTTAACAGTGACTTAACGTACAGATGTGAACAGACTGATAAGGTAGATGCGTGACTTAAGGTACAGATGTAACAGATTAAGTTAGATGTTAACCGTTACTAAGGTATATACATGAACAATTGGTAAAAGTAGATGTTATGTTAACTGGTACAGATGTGAAGAAATTGATAAGTTAGATGTTAACTGTGACTTAAGGTATAGACACACATGAACAATTGGTAAAAGTAGATGTTAACAGTGATTTAAGGTACAGATGTGAACAGATTGATAAGGTAGATGTTAACAGTGACTTAAGGTACAGATGTGAACAGATTGATAAGTAGATGTTAACTGTGACTTAAGGTATGCACAAACAACAAAAGTAGATGTTAACAGTGACTTAAGGTACAGATGTGAACAGATTGATAAGGTAGATATTAACTGTGACTTAAGTATAGCACATGAACAACTGGTAAAGTAGATGTTAACAGTGACTTAAGCTGTACAGATGTGAACAGATTGATAAGGTAGATGTTAACTGTGACTTAAGGTATAGACATGTTACAATTGGTAAAGTAGATGTTACCAGTGACTTAAAGTACAGATGTGAACAGATTGATAAGGTAGATGTTAACAGTGACTTAAGTATAGACATGAACAATTGGTAAAGTAGATGTTAACAGTGACTTAAGGTGCAGATGTGAACAGATTGATAAGTTAGATGTTAACAGTGACTTAAAGTACAGATGTGAACAGATTGATAAGGTAGATGTTAACACTGTGACTTAAGGTATAGAGCATGAACGAACTGGTAAAGTAGATGTTGCTAACAGTGACTTAAGGTACAGATGTGAACAGATTGATAAGGTAGATGTTAACAGATGTGACTTAAAGTACAGAACCGTGACTTAAGGTATAGACATGAACAATTGGTAAAGTAGATGTTAACAGTGACTTAAGGCAACATGAAAAATTGATAAGGTAGATGTTAACTGAGGCTTAAGGTATGACATGAACAATTGGTAAAGTAGATAACAGTGACTTAAGGTACAGATGTGAACAGATTGATAAGGTAGATGTTAACCGTGACTTAAGGTACAGATGTGAACAGATTGATAAGTTAGATGTTAACTGTGACTTAAGGTATAGACATGAACAAATTGGTAAAGTAGATGTTAACAGTGACTTAAGTACATGTGAACATTGATGTAGAACAAAGACATGAACAAATAAAAGTAGATGTTAACAGTGACTTAAGGTACAGATGTGAACAGATTGATAAGTTAGATGTTAACTGTGACTTAAGGTACAGATGTGAACAGATTGAAAGGTAGATGTTAACTGTTACTTAAGGTATAAGTACATGAACAAATGTGGTAAAGTAGATGTTAACAGTGACTTAAGGTATAGATGTGAACAGATTGATAAGGTAGATGTTAACTGTGACTTAAAAGGTACAGATGTAAAACAGATTGAAAAGGTATATGTTAACCTGACTCATGTGAACAAAGTAGATGTTAACAGTGACTGCCAGATGTGAACATTGATAAGGTAGATGTTAACTGTGACTTAAGGTATAGACATGAACAATTGGTAAAGTAGATGTTAACAGTGACCTAAGGTACAGATGTGAACAGATTGATAAGTTAGATGTTAACCGTGACTTAAGGTACAGATGAACAGATTGATAAGTTAGATGTTAACCGTGACTTAAGGTACATGAACAATTGGTGTAGATGTACAGATAACAGATTGATAAGGTATATGAACCTTAAGGTATAGATGTGAACAACTGGTAAAAGTAGATGTTAACTGTGACTTAAGCTGACAGATGTGAACAAATTGATGTAGAAGTTAACACTGAAAAGTATGATGTGAACAGATTGGTAAAAGTAGATGTTAACAGTGACTTAAGGTACAGATGAACAATTGATAAAGTAGATGTTAACAGTGACTTAAAGCATAGACATGAAAGATTGGTAAAGTAGATGTTAACTGTGACTTAAAGTACAGATGTGAACAGATTGATAAGTTAGATGTTAACAGTGACTTAAGGTATAGACATGAACAATTGGTAAAGTAGATGTTAACAGTGACTTAAGGTACAGATGTGAACAGATTGATAAGTTAGATGTTAACCTGTGACTTAAAGTACAGATGTGAACAGATTGATAAGGTAGATGTTAACAGTGACTTAAGGTAAAGACATGAACAACTGGAAAGTAGATGTTAACAGTGACTTAAGGTACAGATGTGAACAGATTGATAAGGTAGATGTTAACAGTGACTTAAGGTACAGATGTGAACAGATTGATAAGGTAGATGTTAACAGTGACTTAAGGTACAGATGAACAGATTGATAAGGTAGATGTTAACTGTTACTTCTAGGTATATACATGAACAATTGGTAAAGTAGATGTTAACAGTGACTTAAGGTACAGATGTGAACAAATTGATAGGTAGATGTTAACACTTGGCTTAAGGTATAGACATGAACAATTGGTAAAGTAGATGTTAACAGTGACTTAAGGTACAGATGTGAACAGATTGATAAGTTAGATGTTAACTGTGACTTAAGGTACAGATGTGAACAGATTGATAAGTTAGATGTTAACTTGACTTAAGGTATATGCATGAACAATTGGTAAAGTAGATGTTAACAGTGACTTAAGGTACAGATGTGAACAGATTGATAAGGTAGATGTTAACTGTGACTTAAGGTATAGACATGAACAACTGGTAAAGTAGATGTTAACAGTGACTTAAGCTACAGATGTGAACAGATTGATAAGTTAGATGTTAACTGTGACTTAAGGTATAAAGACATGAACAATTGGTAAAGTAGATGTTAACAGTGACTTAAGGTACAGATGTGAACAGATTGATAAGGTAGATGTTAACTGTGACTTAAGCTATAGACATGAACAAATTGGTAAAGTAGATGTTAACAGTGACTTAAGGTACAGATGTGAACAGATTGATAAGTTAGATGTTAACAGTGACTTAAGGTATATGTGAACAATTGGTAAAGTAGATGTTAACAGTGACTTAAGGTACAGATGTGAACAGATTGATAAGTAGATGTTAACTGTGACTTAAGGTATGCAGATGAACAAATTGGTAAAGTGTAGATGTTAACTGTGACTTAAGGTACATGATGAACAGATTGGATAAGTTAGATAACAGTGACTTAAGGTACAGATGTGAACAGATTGATAAGGTAGATGTTAACCGTGACTTAAGGTATAGACATGAACAACTGGATAAGTTAGATGTTAACAGTGACTTAAAGTACAGATGTGAACAGAATTGATAAGGCATTGTTAACTGTGACTTAAGGTATAGACATGAACAATTGGTAAAGTAGATGTTAACAGTGACTTAAGGTACAGATGTGAACAGATTGATAAGGTAGATGTTAACTGTGACTTAAGGTACAGATGTGAACAGATTGATAAGTTAGATGTTAACTGTGACTTAAGGTACAGACATGAACAATTGATAAGGTAGATGTTAACTGTTGACTTAAGGTATAGATGTGAACAGATTGATAAGGTAGATGTTAACCGTGACTTAAGGTATAGATGTGAACAGATTGATAAGATAGATGTTAACAGTGACTTAAGGTATAGACATGAACAACTGGTAAAGTAGATTAACAGTGACTTAAGGTACAGATGTGAACAGATTGATAAGTTAGATGTTAACTGTGACTTAAAGTACAGATGTGAACAGATTGATAAGGTAGATGTTAACAGTGACTTAAGGTATGAGACATGAACAATTGGTAAAAGTAGATGTTAACAGTGACTTAAGGTACAGATGTGAACAGACCTGATAAGGTAGATGTTAACTGTGACTTAAGGTACAGATGTGAACAGATTGATAAGTTAGATGTTAACAGTGACTTAAGGTATAGACATGAACAATTGGCAAAAGTAGATGTTAACAGTGACTTAAGGTACAGATGTGAAGAGATTGATAAGGGTAGATGTTAACATTGACTTAAGGTACTTAAGACATGAACAATTGGTAAAGTAGATGTTAACAGTGACTTAAGGTACAGATGTGAACAGATTGATAAGTTAGATGTTAACTGTGACTTAAGGTACAGATGTGAACAGATGATAAGGTAGATGTTAACAGTGACTTAAGGTACAGACATGAACAATTGGTAAAGTAGATGTTAACCGTGACTTAAGGTAGACATGAACAGATTGATAAAGTAGATGTTAACAGTGACTTAAGGTACAGATGTGAACAAATTGATAAGTTAGATGTAACCAGATGAACTTGTAAGTTAGACTGACTTAAACAGATGGGATTGATAAGGTAGATGTTAACTGTGACTTAAGGTATGTGAACAGATTGATAAGGTAGATGCTAACAGTGACTAGATGACGCACTAACAGTGATGTTAAGGTGACAGATGTATGAACAGATTGATAAGTTAGATGTTAACTGTGACTTAAAGTACAGATGTGAACAGATTGATAAGGTAGATGTTAACAGTGACTTAAGGAAAAGACATGAACAATTGGTAAAGTAGATGTTAACAGTGACTTAAGGTACAGATGTGAACAGATTGATAAGGTAGATGTTAACTGTGACTTAAGGTACAGATGTGAACAGATTGATAAGTTAGATGTTAACTGTGACTTAAGGTATAGACATGAACAATTGGTAAAGTAGATGTTAACAGTGACTTAAGGTACAGATGTGAATAGATTGATAAGGTAGATGTTAACAGTGAATTAAGCTACAGATGTGAACAAATTGATAAGTTAAGTGTTAACTGTGACTTAAGGTACAGATGTGAACAGATTGATAAGGTAGATGTTAACTGTGACTTAAGGTATAGACATGAACAATTGGTAAAGTAGATGTTAACAGTGACTTAAGGTACAGATGTGAACAGATTGATAAGGTAGATTTTAACTGTGACTTAAGGTATAGACATGAACAACTGGTAAAGTAGATGTTAACAGTGACTTAAGCTACAGATGTGAACAAATTGATAAGTTAAGTGTTAACTGTGACTTAAGGTACAGATGTGAACAGATTGATAAGGTAGATGTTAACTGTTACTTAAGGTATATACATGAACAATTGGTAAAGTAGATGTTAACCTAGACTTAAGATACAGATGTGAACAGATTAATAAGATAGATGTTAACTGTGACTTAAGGTATAGACATGAACAACTGGTAAAGTAGATGTTAACTGTGACTTAAGGTACAGATGTGAACAGATTGATAAGTTAGATGTTAACTGTGACTTAAAGTACAGATGTGAACAGATTGATAAGGTAGATGTTAACAGTGACTTAAGGTATAGACATGAACAATTGGTAAAGTAGATGTTAACAGTGACTTAAGGTACAGATGTGAACAGATTGATAAGGTAGATTTTAACTGTGACTTAAGGTATAAACATGAACAACTGGTAAATTAGATGTTAACAGTGACTTAAGCTACAGATGTGAACAAATTGATAAGCTAAATGGTAACCGTGACTTAAGGTACAGATGTGTACAGATTGATAAGTCAGATGTTAACTGTTACTTAAGGTATATACATGACCAATTGGTAAAGTAGATGTTAACAGTGACTTAAAGGTACAGATGTGAACAGATTGATAAAGTAGATGTTAACAGTGACTTAAGGTATAGACATGAACAATTGGTAAAGTAGATGTTAACAGTGACTTAAGGTACAGATGTGAACAGATTGATAAGTTAGATGTTAACTGTGACTTAAAGTACAGATGTGAACAGATTGATAAGGTAGATGTTAACTGTTACTTGAGGTATATACATAAAGAACTGGTAAAGTAGATGTCAACAGTGACTTAAGTTACAGATGTGAACAGATTAATAAGGTAGATGTTAAATGTGACTCAAGGTATAGACATGAACAACTGGTAAAGTAGATGTCAACAGTGACTTAAGTTACAGATGTGAACAGATTAATAAGATAGATGTTAACTGTGACTTAAGGTATAGACATGAACAACTGGTAAAGTAGATGTTAACTGTAACTTAAGGTACAGATGTGAACAGATTGATAAGTTAGATGTTAACTGTGACTTAAAGTACAGATGTGAAAAGATTGATAAGGTAGATGTAACTGTGACTTAAAGTACAGATGTGAACAGATTGAAAAGGTAGAAGTTAACAGTGACTTAAGGTATAGACATGAAGAACTGGTAAAGTAGATGTTAACAGTGACTTAAGGTACAGATGTGAACAGATTGATAAGTTAGATGTTAACTGTGACTTAAAGTACAGATGTGAACAGATTGATAAGGTAGATGTTAACAGTGACTTAAGGAAAAGACATGAACAATTGGTAAAGTAGATGTTAACAGTGACTTAACGTACATATGTGAACAGACTGATAAGGTAGATGTTAAGTGTGACTTAAGGTACAGATGTGAACAGATTGATAAGTTAGATGTTAACTGTGACTTAAGGTATAGACATGAACAATTGGTAAAGTAGATGTTAACAGTGACTTAAGGTACAGATGTGAATAGATTGATAAGGTAGATGTTAACAGTGAATTAAGCTACAGATGTGAACAAATTGATAAGTTAAGTGTTAACAGTGACTTAAAATACAGATGTGAATAGATTGATAAGGTAGATGTTAACTGTGACTTAAGGTATAAACATGAACAATTGGTAAAGTAGATGTTAACAGTGACTTAAGGTACAGATGTGAACAGATTGATAAGGTAGATTTTAACTGTGACTTAAGGTATAGACATGAACAACTGGTAAAGTAGATGTTAACAGTGACTTAAGCTACAGATGTGAACAAATTGATAAGTTAAGTGTTAACTGTGACTTAAGGTACAGATGTGAACAGATTGATAAGGTAGATGTTAACTGTTACTTAAGGTATATACATGAACAATTGGTAAAGTAGATGTTAACCTAGACTTAAGATACAGATGTGAACAGATTAATAAGATAGATGTTAACTGTGACTTAAGGTATAGACATGAACAACTGGTAAAGTAGATGTTAACTGTGACTTAAGGTACAGATGTGAACAGATTGATAAGTTAGATGTTAACTGTGACTTAAAGTACAGATGTCAACAGATTGATAAGGTAGATGTTAACATTGGCTTAAGGTATAGACATGAACAATTGGTAAAGTAGATGTTAACAGTGACTTAAGGTACAGATGTGAACAGATTGATAAGGTAGATGTTAACTGTGACTTAAGGTATAGACATGAACAACTGGTAAAGTAGATGTTAACAGTGACTTAAGGTACAGATGTGAACAAATTGATAAGTTAAATGGTAACCGTGACTTAAGGTACAGATGTGTACAGATTGATAAGTCAGATGTTAACTGTTACTTAAGGTATATACATGACCAATTGGTAAAGTAGATGTTTTCAGTGACTAAAGGTACAGATGTGAAGAGATTGATAAAGTAGATGTTAACAGTGACTTAAGGTATAGACATGAACAATTGGTAAAGTAGATGTTAACAGTGACTTAAGGTACAGATGTGAACAGATTGATAAGTTAGATGTTAACTGTGACTTATAGTACAGATGTGAACAGGTTGATAAGGTAGATGTTAACTGTTACTTAAGGTATATACATGAAGAACTGGTAAAGTAGATGTTAACAGTGACTTAAGGTACAGATGTGAACAGATTGATAAGGTAGATGTTAACTGTGACTTAAGGTATAGACATGAACAATTGGTAAAGTAGATGTTAACAGTGACTTAAGTTACAGATGTGAACAGATTAATAAGGTAGATGTTAACTGTGACTTAAGGTATAGACATGAACAACTGGTAAAGTAGATGCTAATAGTGACTTAAGGTGCAGATGTGAACAGATTGATAAAGTAGATGTTAACTGTTACTTAAGGTATATACATGCACAATTGGTAAAGTAGATGTTAACAGTGATTTAAGATACAGATGTGAACAGATTAATAAGGTAGATGTTAACTGTAACTTAAGGTAGAGATGAACAGATTGATAAGTTAGATGTTAACTTGACTTAAGGTAGAGATGTGAACAGATTGATAAGTTAGATGTTAACTGTTACTTAAGGTATATACATGAAAAATTGGTAAAGTATGTGTTAACAGTTACTTAAGATACAGATGTGAACAGATTAATAAGGTAGATGTTAACTGTGACTTAAGGTAGAGATGTGAAGAGATTGATAAGTTAGATGTTAACTGTGACTTAAGGTACAGATGCGAACAGACTGATAAGGTAGATGTTAACTTTGATTTATGGTATAGACATAAACAACTGGTAAAGTAGATGTTAACAGTAGCTTAAAGTACAGATGTAAACAGATTGATTAATTAGATGTTAACAGTAACTTAAAGTACAGCTGTGAAAAGATTGATAAGGTAGATGTTAACTGTTAGTTAAGGTATAGACATGAACAATTGGTAAAGTAGATGTCAACAGTGACTTAAGATACAGATGTGAACAGATTAATAAGGTAGATGTTAACTGTGACTTAAGGTTACATATGTGAACAGACTGATAAGTTAGATGTTAACTGTGACTTAAGGTACATATGTGAACAGACTGATAAGTTAGATGTTTACTGTTACTTAAGGTATATGCATGAACAATTGGTAAAGTAGATGTTAACATTGACTTAAGGTACAGATGTGAACAAATTGATAAGGTAGATGTTAACAGTGACTTAAGGTGCAGATGTGAACAGATTGATAAGTTAGATGTTAACTGTGACTTAAAGTACAGATGTTAACAGATTGATAAGGTAGATGTTAACAGTGACTTAAGGAAAAGACATGAACAATTGGTAAAGTAGATGTTAACAGTGACTTAACGTACATATGTGAACAGAGTGATAAGGTAGATGTTAACTGTGACTTAAGGTACAGATGTGAACAGATTGATAAGTTAGATGTTAACTGTTACTTAAGGTATATACATGAACAATTGGTAAAGTAGATGTTTACAGTGACTTAAGGTACAGATGTGAAGAAATTGATAGGGTAGATGTTAACATTGGCTTAAGGTATAGACATGAACAATTGGTAAAGTAGATGTTAACAGTGACTTAAGGTACAGATGTGAACAGATTGATAAGTTAGATGTTAACTGTGACTTAAGGTACAGATGTGAACAGATTGATAAGTTAGATGTTAACTGTGACTTAAGGTATAGACATGAACAATTGGTAAAGTAGATGTTAACAGTGACTTAAGGTACAGATGTGAACAGATTGATAAGGTATATTTTAACTGTGACTTAAGGTATAGACATGAACAACTGGTAAAGTAGATGTTAACAGTGACTTAAGCTACAGATGTGAACAAATTGATAAGTTAAATGTTAACTGTGACTTAAGGTATAGACATGAACAATTGGTAAAGTAGATGTTAACAGTGACTTAAGGTACAGATGTGAATAGATTGATAAGGTAGATGTTAACTGTGACTTAAGGTATAAACATGAACAATTGGTAAAGTAGATGTTAACAGTGACTTAAGGTACAGATGTGAACAGATTGATAAGGTGGATTTTAACTGTGACTTAAATTATAGACATGAACAACTGGTAAAGTAGATGTTAACAGTGATTTAAGCTACAGATGTGAACAAATTGATAAGTTAGATGTTAACTGTGACTTAAAGTACAGATATGAACAGATTGATAAGGTAGATGTTAACTGTGACTTAAGGTATAGACATGAAGAACTGGTAAAGTAGATATTAACAGTGATTTAAGGTGCAGATGTGAACAGATTTATAAGTTAGATGTTAACAGTGACTTAACGTACATATGTGAACAGACTGATAAGGTAGATGTTAAGTGTGACTTAAGGTACAGATGTGAACAGATTGATAAGTTAGATGTTAACTGTTACTTAAGGTATATACATGAACAATTGGTAAAGTAGATGTTTACAGTGACTTAAGGTACAGATGTGAAGAAATTGATAGGGTAGATGTTAACATTGGCTTAAGGTATAGACATGAACAATTGGTAAAGTAGATGTTAACAGTGACTTAAGGTACAGATGTGAACAGATTGATAAGTTAGATGTTAACTGTGACTTAAGGTACAGATGTGAACAGATTGATAAGTTAGATGTTAACTGTTACTTAAGGTATATGCATGAACAATTGGTAAAGTAGATGTTAACAGTGACTTAAGGTACAGATGTGAACAGATTGATAAGGTAGATTTTAACTGTGACTTAAGGTATAGACATGAACAACTGGTAAAGTAGATGTTAACAGTGACTTAAGCTACAGATGTGAACAAATTGATAAGTTAAATGTTAACTGTGACTTAAGGTATAGACATGAACAATTGGTAAAGTAGATGTTAACAGTGACTTAAGGTACAGATGTGAACAGATTGATAAGGTAGATGTTAACTGTGACTTAAGGTATAAACATGAACAATTGGTAAAGTAGATGTTAACAGTGACTTAAGCTACAGATGTGAACAAATTGATAAGTTAAGTGTTAACTGTGACTTAAGGTACAGATGTGAACAGATTGATAAGGTAGATGTTAACTGTGACTTAAGGTATAGACATGAACAACTGGTAAAGTAGATGTTAACAGTGACTTAAGGTACAGATGTGAACAGATTGATAAGTTAGATGTTAACTGTGACTTAAGGTCAAGATGTGAACAGATTGATAAGGTAGATGTTAACAGTGACTTAAGGTATAGACATGAAGAACTGGTAAAGTAGATGTTAACAGTGACTTAAGGTGCAGATGTGAACAGATTGATAAGTTAGATGTTAACTGTGACTTAAAGTACAGGTGTGAACAGATTGATAAGGTAGATGTTAACAGTGACTTAAGGAAAAGACATGAACAATTGGTAAAGTAGATGTTAACAGTGACTTAACGTACATATGTGAACAGACTGATAAGGTAGATGTTAAGTGTGACTTAAGGTACAGATGTGAACAGATTGATAAGTTAGATGTTAACTGTTACTTAAGGTATATACATGAACAATTGGTAAAGTAGATGTTTACAGTGACTTAAGGTACAGATGTGAAGAAATTGATAGGGTAGATGTTAACATTGGCTTAAGGTACAGACATAAACAATTGGTAAAGTAGATGTTAACAAAGACTTAAGTTACAGATGTGAACAGATTGATAAGGTAGATGTTAACAGTGACTTAAGCTGCAGATGTGAACAGATTGATAAGTTAGATGTTAACTGTGACTTAAAGTACAGATGTTAACAGATTGATAAGGTAGATGTTAACAGTGACTTAAGGAAAAGACATGAACAATTGGTAAAGTAGATGTTAACAGTGACTTAACGTACATATGTGAACAGATTGATAAGGTAGATGTTAACTGTGACTTAAGGTACAGATGTGAACAGATTGATAAGTTAGATGTTAACTGTTACTTAAGGTATATACATGAACAATTGGTAAAGTAGATGTTAACAGTGACTTAAGGTACAGATGTGAATAAATTGATAAGGTAGATGTTAACATTGGCTTAAGGTATAGACATGAACAATTGGTAAAGTAGATGTTAACAGTGACTTAAGGTTCAGATGTGAACAGATTGATAAGTTAGATGTTAACTGTGACTTAAGGTACAGATGTGAACAGATTGATAAGTTAGATGTTAACTGTGACTTAAGGTATAGACATGAACAATTGGTAAAGTAGATGTTAACAGTGACTTAAGGTACAGATGTGAACAGATTGATAAGGTATATGTTAACTGTGACTTAAGGTATAGACATGAACAACTGGTAAAGTAGATGTTAACAGTGACTTAAGGTACAGATGTGAACAAATTGATAAGTTAGATGTTAACTGTGACTTAAGGTATAGACATGAACAATTGGTAAAGTAGATGTTAACAGTGACTTAAGGTACAGATGTGAACAGATTGATAAGGTAGATGTTAACTGTGACTTAAGGTATAGACATGAACAATTGGTAAAGTAGATGTTAACAGTGACTTAAGGTACAGATGTGAACAGATTGATAAGGTAGATGTTAACTGTGACTTAAGGTATAGACATGAACAACTGGTAAAGTAGATGTTAACAGTGACTTAAGCTACAGATGTGAACAAATTGATAAGTTAGATGTTAACTGTGACTTAAAGTACAGATGTGAACAGATTGATAAGTTAGATGTTAACTGTGACTTAAGGTATAGACATGAACAACTGGTAAAGTAGATGTTAACTGTGACTTAAAGTACAGATGTGAACAGATTGATAAGTTAGATGTTAACAGTGACTTAACGTACATATGTGAACAGACTGATAAGGTAGATGTTAAGTGTGACTTAAGGTACAGATGTGAACAGATTGATAAGTTAGATGTTAACTGTTACTTAAGGTATATACATGAACAATTGGTAAAGTAGATGTTAACAGTGACTTAAGGTACAGATGTGAATAAATTGATAAGGTAGATGTTAACATTGGCTTAAGGTATAGACATGAACAATTGGTAAAGTAGATGTTAACAGTGACTTAAGGTACAGATGTGAACAGATTGATAAGTTAGATGTTAACTGTGACTTAAGGTATAGACATGAACAATTGGTAAAGTAGATGTTAACAGTGACTTAAGGTACAGATGTGAACAGATTGATAAGGTAGATGTTAACTGTGACTTAAGGTATAGACATGAACAATTGGTAAAGTAGATGTTAACAGTGACTTAAGCACAGATGTGAACAAATTGATAAGTTAGATGTTAACTGTGACTTAAGGTACAGATGTGAACAGATTGATAAGGTAGATGTTAACTGTGACTTAAGGTATAGACATGAACAACTGGTAAAGTAGATGTTAACAGTGACTTAAGGTACAGATGTGAACAGATTGATAAGTTAGATGTTAACTGTGACTTAAGGTACAGATGTGAACAGATTGATAAGGTAGATGTTAACAGTGACTTAAGGTATAGACATGAAGAACTGGTAAAGTAGATGTTAACAGTGACTTAAGGTGCAGATGTGAACAGATTGATAAGTTAGATGTTAACTGTGACTTAAAGTACAGGTGTGAACAGATTGATAAGGTAGATGTTAACAGTGACTTAAGGAAAAGACATGAACAATTGGTAAAGTAGATGTTAACAGTGACTTAACGTACATATGTGAACAGACTGATAAGGTAGATGTTAAGTGTGACTTAAGGTACAGATGTGAACAGATTGATAAGTTAGATGTTAACTGTTACTTAAGGTATATACATGAACAATTGGTAAAGTAGATGTTTACAGTGACTTAAGGTACAGATGTGAAGAAATTGATAGGGTAGATGTTAACATTGGCTTAAGGTACAGACATGAACAATTGGTAAAGTAGATGTTAACAGTGACTTAAGGTACAGATGTGAACAGATTGATAAGGTAGATGTTAACTGTGACTTAAGGTATAGACATGAACAACTGGTAAAGTAGATGTTAACAGTGACTTAAGCTACAGATGTGAACAAATTGATAAGTTAAGTGTTAACTGTGACTTAAGGTACAGATGTGAACAGATTGATAAGGTAGATGTTAACTGTTACTTAAGGTATATACATGAACAATTGGTAAAGTAGATGTTAACCTAGACTTAAGATACAGATGTGAACAGATTGATAAGGTAGATGTTAACTGTGACTTAAGGTATAGACATGAACAACTGGTAAAGTAGATGTTAACAGTGACTTAAAGTACAGATGTGAACAGATTGATAAGTTAGATGTTAACTGTGACTTAAAGTACAGATGTGAACAGATTGATAAGGTAGATGTTAACAGTGACTTAAGGAAAAGACATGAACAATTGGTAAAGTAGATGTTAACAGTGACTTAACGTACATATGTGAACAGACTGATAAGGTAGATGTTAAGTGTGACTTAAGGTACAGATGTGAACAGATTGATAAGTTAGATGTTAACTGTTACTTAAGGTATATACATGAACAATTGGTAAAGTAGATGTTAACAGTGACTTAAGGTACAGATGTGAAGAAATTGATAGGGTAGATGTTAACATTGGCTTAAGGTACAGACATGAACAATTGGTAAAGTAGATGTTAACAGTGACTTAAGGTACAGATGTGAACAGATTGATAAGGTAGATGTTAACTGTGACTTAAGGTATAGACATGAACAATTGGTAAAGTAGATGTTAACAGTGACTTAAGCTACAGATGTGAACAAATTGATAAGTTAAGTGTTAACTGTGACTTAAGGTACAGATGTGAACAGATTGATAAGGTAGATGTTAACTGTTACTTAAGGTATATACATGAACAATTGGTAAAGTAGATGTTAACCTAGACTTAAAATACAGATGTGAACAGATTAATAAGATAGATGTTAACTGTGACTTAAGGTATAGACATGAACAACTGGTAAAGTAGATGTTAACTGTGACTTAAGGTACAGATGTGAACAGATTGATAAGTTAGATGTTAACTGTGACTTAAAGTACAGATGTGAACAGATTGATAAGGTAGATGTTAACTGTGACTTAAGGTAAAGACATGAACAATTGGTAAAGTAGATGTTAACAGTGACTTAAGGTACAGATGTGAATAGATTGATAAGGTAGATGTTAACTGTTACTTAAGGTACAGATGTGAACAGATTGATAAGTTAGATGTTAACTGTTACTTAAGGTATATGCATGAACAATTGGTAAAGTAGATGTTAACAGTGACTTAAGGTACAGATGTGAAGAAATTGATAAGGTAGATGTTAACATTGGCTTAAGGTATAGACATGAACAATTGGTAAAGTAGATGTTAACAGTGACTTAAGGTACAGATGTGAACAGATTGATAAGGTAGATGTTAACTGTGACTTAAGGTACAGATGTGAACAGATTGATAAGTTAGATGTTAACTGTGACTTAAGGTACAGATGTGAACAAATTGATAAGTTAGATGTTAACTGTTACTTAAGGTATATGCATGAACAATTGGTAAAGTAGATGTTAACAGTGACTTAAGGTACAGATGTGAACAGATTGATAAGGTATATTTTAACTGTGACTTAAGGTATAGACATGAACAACTGGTAAAGTAGATGTTAACAGTGACTTAAGGTGCAGATGTGAACAGATTGATAAGTTAGATGTTAACTGTGACTTATAGTCCAGAGGTAAACAGATTGATAAGGTAGATGTTAACTGTAACTTAAGGTAGAGATGTGAACAGATTGATAAGGTAGATGTTAACTGTGACTTAAGGTATATACATGAAAAATTGGTAAAGTAGATGTTAACAGTGACTTAAGGTACAGATGTGAACAGATTGATAAGTTAGATGTTAACTGTTACTTAAGGTATATACATGAACAATTGGTAAAGTAGATGTTAACAGTGACTTAAGATACAGATGTGAACAGATTAATAAGGTAGATGTTAACTGTGACTTAAGGTAGAGATGTGAACAGATTGATAAGTTAGATGTTAACTGTTACTTAAGGTATATACATGAACAATTGGTAAAGTAGATGTTAACAGTGACTTAAGGTACAGATGTGAACAGATTGATAAGGTAGATGTTAACTTTGACTTAAGGTATATACATGAACAATAGGTAAAGTAGATGTTAACAGTGACTTAAGATACAGATGTGAACAGATTGATAAGTTAGATGTTAACAGTAAGTTAAAGTACAGCTGTGAAAAGATTGATAAGGTAGATGTTAACTGTTACTTAAGGTATAGACATGAACAATTGGTAAAGTAGATGTTAACAGTGACTTAAGGTACAGATGTGAACAGATTGATAAGGTAGATGTTAACTGTGACTTAAGGTATAGACATGAAAGAACTTGGTAAAGTAGATGTTAACAGTGACTTAAGGTACAGATGTGAACAGATTGATAAGGTAGATGTTAACTGTGACTTAAGGTATAGACATGAACAATTGGTAAAGTAGATGTTAACAGTGACTTAAGGTACAGATGTGAACAGATTGATAAGTTAGATGTTAACTGTGACTTAAGGTACAGATGTGAACAGATTGATAAGGTAGATGTTAACTGTTACTTAAGGTATATACATGAACAATTGGTAAAGTAGATGTTAACAGTGACTTAAGGTACAGATGTGAACAGATTGATAAGGTAGATGTTAACTGTGACTTAAGGTATAGACATGAACAACTGGTAAAGTAGATGTTAACAGTGACTTAAGGTACAGATGTGAACAGATTGATAAGTTAGATGTTAACTGTGACTTAAGTACAGATGTGAACAGATTGATAAGGTAGATGTTAACTGTGACTTAAGGTATAGACATGAACAATTGGTAAAGTAGATGTTAACAGTGACTTAAGATACAGATGTGAACAGATTGATAAGGTAGATGTTAACTGTGACTTAAGGTAGAGATGTGAACAGATTGCTAAGTTAGATGTTAACTGTGACTTAAGGTATATACATGAACAACTGGTAAAGTAGGTGTTAACAGTGACTTAAGGTACAGATGTGTACAGATTGATAAGTTAGATGTTAACTGTTACTTAAGGTATATACATGAACAATTGGTAAAGTAGATGTTAACAGTGACTTAAGATACAGATGTGAACAGATTAATAAGGTAGATGTTAACTGTGACTTAAGGTCGAGATGTAAACAGATTGATAAGTTAGATGTTAACTGTTACTTAAGGTATATACATGAACAACTGGTAAAGTAGATGTTAACTGTGACTTAAAGTACAGATGTGAACAGATTGATAAGGTAGATGTTAACTTTGACTTAAGGTATAGACATGAACAACTGGTAAAGTAGATGTTAACAGTGATTTAAGGTAAAGATGTAAACAGATTGATAAGTTAGATGTTAACAGTGACTTAAAGTACAGATGTGAAAAGATTGATAAGGTAGATGTTAACTGTTACTTAAGGTATAGACATGAACAATTGGTAAAGTAGGTGTCAACAGTGACTTAAGGTACATATGTGAACAGACTGATAAGGTAGATGTTAACTGTGACTTAAGGTACAGATGTGAACAGATTGATAAGTTAGATGTTAACTGTTACTTAAGGTATATACATGAACAATTGGTAAAGTAGATGTTTACAGTGACTTAAGGTACAGATGTGAAAGAAATTGATAGGGTAGATGTTAACATTGGCTTAAGGTATAGACATGAACAATTGGTAAAGTAGATGTTAACAGTGACTTAAGGTACAGATGTGAACAGATTGATAAGGTAGATGTTAACTGTGACTTAAGGTATAGACATGAACAATTGGTAAAGTAGATGTTAACAGTGACTTAAGGTACAGATGTGAACAAATTGATAAGTTAAATGGTAACCGTGACTTAAGGTACAGATGTGAACAGATTGATAAGGTAGATGTTAACAGTGACTTAAGGTATAGACATGAACAATTGGTAAAGTAGATGTTTCAGTGACTTAAGGTACAGATGTGAACAGATTGATAAGTTAGATGTTAACTGTGACTTAAGGTACAGATGTGAACAGATTGATAAGGTAGATGTTAACTGTTACTTGAGGTATATACATAAAGAACTGGTAAAGTAGATGTCAACAGTGACTTAAGTTAAAGATGTGAACAGATTAATAAGGTAGATGTTAAATGTGACTCAAGGTGCAGATGTGAACAGATTGATAAGTTAGATGTTAACTGTGACTTATAGTTCAGAGGTGAACAGATTGATACGGTAGATGTTAACTGTAACTTAAGGTAGAGATATGAACAGATTGATAAGTTAGATGTTAACTTGACTTAAGGTAGAGATGTGAACAGATTGATAAGTTAGATGTTAACTGTTACTTAAGATATATACATGAACAACTGGTAAAGTACGTGTTAACAGTGACTTAAGGTACAAATGTGAACAGATTGATAAGTTAGATGTTAACTGTTACTTAAGGTATATACATGAACAATTGGTAAAGAATGTGTTAACAGTGACTTAAGATACAGATGTGAACAGATTAATAAGGTAGATGTTAACTGTGACTTAAGGTAGAGATGTGAACAGATTGATAAGTTAGATGTTAACTGTGACTTAAGGTAGAGATGTGAACAGATTGATAAGTTAGATGTTAACTGTTACTTAAGGTATATACATGAACAACTGGTAAAATAGATGTTAACAGTGACTTAAAGTACAGATGTGAACAGATTGATAAGTTAGATGTTAACTGTGACTTAAGGTACAGATGCGAACAGACTGATAAGGTAGATGTTAACTTTGATTTAAGGTATAGACATAAACAACTGGTAAAGTAGATGTTAACAGTGACTTAAAGTACAGATGTGAACAGATTGATAAGTTAGATGTTAACAGTGACTTAAAGTACAGATGTGAACAGATTGATAAGGTAGATGTTAACTGTGACTTAAGGTATAGACATGAACAATTGGTAAAGTAGATGTCAACAGTGACTTAAGATACAGATGTGAACAGATTAATAAGGTAGATGTTAACTGTGACTTAAGGTACATATGTGAACAGACTGATAAGTTAGATGTTAACTGTTACTTAAGGTATATGCATGAACAATTGGTAAAGTAGATGTTAACAGTGACTTAAGGTACAGATGTGAAGAAATTGATAGGGTAGATGTTAACATTGGCTTAAAGTATAGACATAAACAATTGGTAAAGTAGATGTTAACAGTGACTTAAGGTACAGATGTGAACAGATTGATAAGTTAGATGTTAACTGTGACTTAAGTACAGATGTGAACAGATTGATAAGGTAGATGTTAACAGTGACTTAAGGTGCAGATGTGAACAGATTGATAAGTTAGATGTTAACTGTGACTTAAAGTACAGATGTGAACAGATTGATAAGGTAGATGTTAACAGTGACTTAAGGTAAGACATGAACAATTGGTAAAGTAGATGTTAACAGTGACTTAACGTACATATGTGAAGAGAGTGATAAGGTAGATGTTAACTGTGACTTAAGATATATACATGAACAACTGGTAAAGTAGGTGTTAACAGTGACTTAAGGTACAGATGTGTACAGATTGATAAGTTAGAAGTTAACTGTTACTTAAGGTATATACATGAACAATTGGTAAAGTAGATGTTAACAGTGACTTAAGATACAGATGTGAACAGATTAATAAGGTAGATGTTAACTGTGACTTAAGGTAGAGATGTAAACAGATTGATAAGTTAGATGTTAACTGTTACTTAAGGTATATACATGAACAACTGGTAAAGTAGATGTTAACTGTGACTTAAAGTACAGATGCGAACAGACTGATAAGGTAGATGTTAACTTTGATTTAAGGTATAGACATGAACAACTGGTAAAGTAGATGTTAACAGTGACTTAAGGTATAGATGTGAACAGATTGATAAGTTAGATGTTAACAGTGACTTAAAGTACAGATGTGAACAGATTGATAAGGTAGATGTTAACTGTGACTTAAGGTATAGACATGAACAATTGGTAAAGTAGGTGTCAACAGTGACTTAAGGTACATATGTGAACAGACTGATAAGGTAGATGTTAACTGTGACTTAAGGTACAGATGTGAACAGATTGATAAGTTAGATGTTAACTGTTACTTAAAGTATATACATGAACAAATGGTAAAGTAGATATTTACAGTGACTTAAGGTACAGATGTGAAGAAATTGATAGGGTAGATGTTACAATGGCTTAAGGTATAGACATGAACAATTGGTAAAGTAGATGTTAACAGTAACTTAAGGTACAGATGTGAACAGATTGATAAGGGAGATTTTAACTGTGACTTAAGGTATAAACATGAACAACTGGTAAATTAGATGTTAACAGTGACTTAAGCTACAGATGTGAACAAATTGATAAGTTAAATGGTAACCGTGACTTAAGGTACAGATGTGAACAGATTGATAAGGTAGATGTTAACAGTGACTTAAGGTATAGACATGAACAATTGGTAAAGTAGATGTTTCAGTGACTTAAGGTACAGATGTGAACAGATTCATAAGTTAGATGTTAACTGTGACTTAAGGTACAGATGTGAACAGATTGATAAGGTAGATGTTAACTGTGACTTAAGGTATATACATAAAGAACTGGTAAAGTAGATGTCAACAGTGACTTAAGTTACAGATGTGAACAGATTAATAAGGTAGATGTTAACTGTGACTTAAGGTATAGACATGAACAACTGGTAAAGTAGATGTTAACAGTGACTTAAGGTGCAGATGTGAACAGATTGATAAGTTAGATGTTAACTGTGACTTATAGTTCAGATGTGAACAGATTGATAAGGTAGATGTTAACTGTAACTTAAGGTAGAGATATGAACAGATTGATAAGTTAGATGTTAACTTGACTTAAGGTAGAGATGTGAACAGATTGATAAGTTAGATGTTAACTGTTACTTAAGGTATAGACATGAACAATTGGTAAAGTAGATGTTAACAGTGACTTAAGGTACAGATGTGAACAGATTGATAAGTTAGATGTTAACTGTGACTTAAGGTATAGACATGAACAATTGGTAAAGTAGATGTTAACAGTGACTTAAGGTACAGATGTGAACAGATTGATAAGGTAGATGTTAATGTGACTTAAGGTAGAGATGTGAACAGATTGATAAGTTAGATGTTAACTGTGACTTAAGGTACAGATGTGAACAGATTGATAAGTTAGATGTTAACTGTTATTTAAGGTATATACATGAACAACTGGTAAAATAGATGTTAACAGTGATTTAAAGTACAGATGTGAACAGATTGAAAAGTTAGATGTTAACTGTGACTTAAGGTACAGATGCGAACAGACTGATAAGGTAGATGTTAACTTTGATTTAAGGTATAGACATAAACAACTGGTAAAGTAGATGTTAACAGTGACTTAAAGTACAGATGTGAACAGATTGATAAGTTAGATGTTAACAGTGACTTAAAGTACAGATGTGAACAGATTGATAAGGTAGATGTTAACTGTTACTTAAGGTATATACATGAACAATTGGTAAAGTAGATGTTAACCTAGACTTAAGATACAGATGTGAACAGATTAATAAGATAGATGTTAACTGTGACTTAAGGTATAGACATGAACAACTGGTAAAGTAGATGTTAACTGTGACTTAAGGTACAGATGTGAACAGATTGATAAGTTAGATGTTAACTGTGACTTAAAGTACAGATGTGAACAGATTGATAAGGTAGATGTTAACTGTGACTTAAGGTATGGACATGAAGAACTGGTAAAGTAGATGTTAACAGTGACTTAAGGTGCAGATGTGAACAGATTGATAAGTTAGATGTTAACTGTGACTTAAAGTACAGATATGAACAGATTGATAAGGTAGATGTTAAGAGTGACTTAAGGTATAGACATGAAGAACTGGTAAAGTAGATGTTAACAGTGACTTAAGGTGCAGATGTGAACAGATTGATAAGTTAGATGTTAACTGTGACTTAAAGTACAGGTGTGAACAGATTGATAAGGTAGATGTTAACAGTGACTTAAGGAAAAGACATGAACAATTGGTAAAGTAGATGTTAACAGTGACTTAACGTACATATGTGAACACACTGATAAGGTAGATGTTAAGTGTGACTTAAGGTACAGATGTGAACAGATTGATAAGTTAGATGTTAACTGTTACTTAAGGTATATACATGAACAATTGGTAAAGTAGATGTTTACAGTGACTTAAGGTACAGATGTGAAGAAATTGATAGGGTAGATGTTAACATTGGCTTAAGGTATAGACATGAACAATTGGTAAAGTAGATGTTAACAGTGACTTAAGGTACAGATGTGAACAGATTGATAAGTTAGATGTTAACTGTGACTTAAGGTACAGATGTGAACAGATTGATAAGTTAGATGTTAACTGTTACTTAAGGTATATGCATGAACAATTGGTAAAGTAGATGTTAACAGTGACTTAAGTTACAGATGTGAACAGATTGATAAGGTATATTTTAACTGTGACTTAAGGTATAGACATGAACAATTGGTAAAGTAGATGTTAACAGTGACTTAAGGTACAGATGTGAATAGATTGATAAGGTAGATGTTAACTGTGACTTAAGGTATAAACATAAAACAATTGGTAAAGTAGATATTAACAGCGACTTAAGGTACAGATATGAACAGATTGATAAGGTAGATTTTAACTGTGACTTAAGGTATAGACATGAACAACTGGTAAAGTAGATGTTAACTGTGACTTAAGGTACAGATGTGAACAGATTGATAAGTTAGATGTTAACTGTGACTTAAAGTACAGATGTGAACAGATTGATAAGGTAGATGTTATTTGTGACTTAAGGTATAGACATGAAGAACTAGTAAAGTAGATGTTAACAGTGACTTAAGGTGCAGATGTGAACAGATTGATAAGTTAGATGTTAACTGTGACTTAAAGTAAAGATGTGAACAGATTGATAAGGTAGATGTTAACAGTGACTTAAGGTATAGACATGAAGAACTGGTAAAGTAGATGTTAACAGTGACTTAAGGTGCAGATGTGAACAGATTGATAAGTTAGATGTTAACTGTGACTTAAAGTACAGATGTCAACAGATTGATAAGGTATATTTTAACTGTGACTTTAGGTATAGACATGAACAACTGGTAAAGTAGATGTTAACAGTGACTTAAGCTACAGATGTGAACAAATTGATAAGTTAAATGTTAACTGTGACTTAAGGTATAGACATTAACAATTGGTAAAGTAGATGTTAACAGTGACTTAAAGTACAGATGTGAATAGATTGATAAGATAGATGTTAACTGTGACTTAAGGTATAAACATGTACAATTGATAAGTTAGATGTTAACTGTGACTTAAAGTACAGATGTGAACAGATTGATAAGGTAGATGTTAACTGTGACTTAAGGTATAGACATGAAGAACTGGTAAAGTAGATATTAACAGTGATTTAAGGTGCAGATGTGAACAGATTTATAAGTTAGATGTTAACTGTGACTTAAAGTACAGATGTGAACAGATTGATAAGGTAGATGTTAACAGTGACTTAAGGAAAAGACATGAACAATTGGTAAAGTAGATGTTAACAGTGACTTAACGTACAGATATGAACAGATTGATAAGGTATATTTTAACTGTGACTTAAGGTATAGACATGAACAACTGGTAAAGTAGATGTTAACAGTGACTTAAGCTACAGATGTGAACAAAGTGATAAGTTAGATGTTAACTGTGACTTAAAGTAAAGATGTGAACAGATTGATAAGGTAGATGTTAACAGTGACTTAAGGTATAGACATGAAGAACTGGTAAAGTAGATGTTAACAGTGACTTAAGGTGCAGATGTGAACAGATTGATAAGTTAGATGTTAACTGTGACTTAAGGTACAGATGTGAACAGATTGATAAGTTAGATGTTAACTGTGACTTAAAGTACAGATGTGAACAGATTGATAAGGTAGATGTTATTTGTGACTTAAGGTATAGACATGAAGAACTGGTAAAGTAGATGTTAACAGTGACTTAAGGTGCAGATGTGAACAGATTGATAAGTTAGATGTTAACTGTGACTTAAAGTAAAGATGTGAACAGATTGATAAGGTAGATGTTAACAGTGACTTAAGGTATAGACATGAAGAACTGGTAAAGTAGATGTTAACAGTGAGTTAAGGTGCAGATGTGAACAGATTGATAAGTTAGATGTTAACTGTGACTTAAAGTACAGGTGTGAACAGATTGATAAGGTAGATGTTAACAGTGACTTAAGGAAAAGACATGAACAATTGGTAAAGTAGATGTTAACAGTGACTTTACGTACATATGTGAACAGACTGATAAGGTAGATGTTAAGTGTGACTTAAGGTACAGATGTGAACAGATTGATAAGTTAGATGTTAACTGTTACTTAAGGTATATACATGAACAATTGGTAAAGTAGATGTTTACAGTGACTTAAGGTACAGATGTGAAGAAATTGATAGGGTAGATGTTAACTTTGGCTTAAGGTATAGACATGAACAATTGGTAAAGTAGATGTTAACAGTGACTTAAGGTACAGATGTGAACAGATTGATAAGTTAGATGTTAACTGTGACTTAAGGTACAGATGTGAACAGATTGATAAAGTAGATGTTAACTGTTACTTAAGGTATATTCATGAACAATTGGTAAAGTAGATGTTAACCTTGACTTAAGATACAGATGTGAACAGATTAATAAGATAGATGTTAACTGTGACTTAAGGTATAGACATGAACAACTGGTAAAGTAGATGTTAACTGTGACTTAAGGTACAGATGTGAACAGATTGATAAGTTAGATGTTAACTGTGACTTAAAGTACAGATGTGAACAGATTGATAAGGTAGATGTTAACTGTGACTTAAGGTATAGACATGAAGAACTGGTAAAGTAGATCTTAACAGTGACTTAAGGTGCAGATGTGAACAGATTGATAAGTTAGATGTTAACTGTGACTTAAAGTACAGATGTGAACAGATTGATAAGGTAGATGTTAACAGTGACTTAAGGTATAGACATGAAGAACTGGTAAAGTAGATGTTAACAGTGACTTAAGGTGCAGATGTGAACAGATTGATAAGTTAGATGTTAACTGTGACTTAAAGTACAGGTGTGAACAGATTGATAAGGTAGATGTTAACAGTGACTTAAGGAAAAGACATGAACAATTGGTAAAGTAGATGTTAACAGTGACTTAACGTACAGATGTGAACAGATTGATAAGTTTGATGTGAATTAAGGTACAGATGTGAACATATCTACTGTATAACTGGACATGAACTTTCACCTGTCTTTGTTCCAGTTCTATTCAGGATACTTCTCTATGACTTTACCAGATGCTGTTTTCTATATCTGTGAAGTTAATAAATACTAAAGACAAGTGATTATAGTAATTTATAACGTTGATGACTTCATTTTACATTTGTAAGACTTTGCCTAAAATGAGGAAACTCAAATCTAACTCTATCCAAACAGTTACACAAAATCAATATGGGTCCTGGTCTTCCAGAGAAACATAGATAATTGTTTTATCAAGTATGGTGTGTTTTAACTCGAAAAGGTCGTCCTTTTGATTGTCTCTATGTTTCTCATAATGTACTCACCAATGTCTCTAATGACGGCTGTGACTTGAAGGAAAATAAAATATTAGTTGGAAAGAGGCTTTCCAAAGACAGAAATTGGTTAAAACATGTCAATATATTTCCAGGAATCAACCTTCCATTTTGTCTTTTTGATGACTATGTAATGTACGTGTACAAAATGTTATGAAATTACACATTGCTATATATTTTAAAAAATATAAAATTACAAATATGCTCTTGTTCTGTATAATTCCTCAAATGCGATGGCATGATTGTCTTTTACCAAACTAACCGTAGAATATTTTTGTTTTGTACTTTGTTATAACAAACTGTACTGCACGATATACGTTACATTAAAACTAACCTTAGAGTATTACCGTTTTGTTCTTTGTTATAACAAACTATACTGCACGATCTACGTTATATTGAAACTAAACTTACAGTATTACCGTTTTGTGCTTTGTTATAACAAACTATACTGCATGAGCTACGTTACATTAAAATTAACCTTACAGTATAACCATTTTGTACTTTGTTATAACAAACTATACTGCACGATCTACGTTATGTTAAAACTAACCTTACAGTATTAACGTTTCGTATTTCGTTATAACAAACTACACTGTTCGATCTACGTTACATTAAGACTAACATTAGAATATTAACGCTTCGTATATCGTTATAACAAACTATACTGCAGGATCTACGTTATATTAAAACTAACCTTACAGTATTACCATTTTGTACTTTGTTATAACAAACTATACTGCACGATCTACGTTATATTAAAACTAACCTTACAGTATAACCATTTTGTACGATGTTATAACAAACTATACTGCACGATCTACGTTATGTTAAAACTAACCTTACAGTATTACCGTTTTGTACTTTGTTATAACAAACTATACTGTTCGATCTACGTTACGTTAAAACTAACCTAAGAGTATTACCGTTTTGTACTTTGTTATAACAAACTATACTGTTCGATCTACGTTACATTAAGACTAACCTTAGAGTATTACCGTTTTGTACTTTGTTATTACAAACTATACTGTTCGATCTACGTTACATTAAGACTAACCTTACAGTATTACCGTTTTGTACTTTGTTATAACAAACTATACTGTTCGATCTACGTTACATTAAAACTAATCTTACAGTATTACCGTTTTGTACTTTGTTATAGCAAACTATACTGTTCGATCTACGTTACGTTAAAACTAACCTAAGAGTATTACCGTTTTGTACTTTGTTATAACAAACTATACTGTTCGATCTACGTTACTTTAAAACTAACCTTAGGGTATTACCGTTTTGTACTTTGTTATAACAAACTATACTGTTCGATCTACGTTACATTAGGATTGACCTTAGAATATTAACGCTTCGTATTTCGTTATAACAAACTATACTATTCGATTTACGTTACATTAAAACTGACCTTACAGTATTATCGTTTTGTACTTTGTTATAACAAACTATACTGTTCGATCTACGTTAAATTTAGACTAACCTTACAGTATTACCGTTTTGTACTTCGTTGTAATAAACTATACTGTTCGATCTACGTTATTTGCGTATTTTTCTTTCTTCCACGTAGAATAATTTATAACATCAACAACGCCGTTTAGAAAAAAGAAACAAATTTGATTTTTAATATTCCGGTTAGAATCGATACACAGGATGATAGAAACCAATACATTAAATCATCCGCTTATAAGATCTATACGTGATATTCGTTTTCGAGGAAAAGAAACAACCATAACGAGAAATAACATGAATAACTTATGTGTGATAAATTTTTCAACAGGAGTGATGAACTGAGGGTTTACTTCTAAGTTACGATGTTCATTACTACTACAAATTATTGTATGTAACATTAATACACGGGGAAACAAAACGATCGTTACAATCAATCAAACCCCGATAGCTCAGCAGTGAGCTTTGGGGTTTATATCGTTAAAATTCGGGGCTCGATCCTTGCGATGGGCACAGCGCTTATAGCAGGGTGTTTAGTTTTACGCCAAGAACACACAGGCTTTATTATATTTATTTGTCGCCCAGTGAGTCAGTGTTATGATTCTGGGCTTACAGCTCTAAAATCTGGGGTTTGGTCCTCACAGTAAAGATAGTACATACAGTCCATTGTTCACTTTTTTTACGCTAAAATAAAGAACCCGATATTCCAACTAGATAATATCTGTGTGTCAAAGTTATGTAGTATCAATAAAACCCACCCGGAAATTTCGATACAATAAAGAAAAGAAAGTCTACTTAAGGTTTTCTAATAAAATAACTGGAACTGAAATTTTGACCATGAACGCCAACTCAGGCGGAGGTAGGCTGCAAATCCACGTCTGAGCTCATAGTGTTCAGGTGCAAAACAGGTGATGACGTTTTATCGCACGAGATACTTCGTGGCTCTCAGCCCAACAGGTTTGTTTATTTGTTTCAAAGTATTGACGTGTAGGTGCGCAGATGATACGTGAGCATCCCCGTCTCTGACAGAACAGACGGAAGACAACTAGTCACCATCTTGTCTCATGGATTAGTTATATTTTAGTGACACTTTTATAAGATATACACGATTTTAAAGTGAACTTGCTTCTATGACAACGGGATGTGACCCAAGAATCCTCTTATTAACAGTCTGGGGAACGATGACCACTTGGGCACGATGGGATTTCAAGCGATTAAATCTATGGGCGATTATTGTCACGAGACAAATGCAATTTTTATCACACGCTGTGGGGGTAAACAATTAGTTTTGTTTCTATACTATACCGTGTCGGAAAACAGACAAACAAATACCCCTCAACCTTTGCGATGTCTGGAAAACTTTTTTTTAATTTTGCGCAAAGCTACTCGAGGGCTATCTGCGCTAGCCGTCCGTAATTTACTAGTGTAAGACTAGAAGGAAGGCAGCTAGTCATCACCTCCCACCGTCAACTACTGGGCTACTCTTTTACCAACGAATAGTGGGATTGACCCATAAATTATAACGCCCCCATGGCTGAAAGGGCGAGCATGTTTGGTGCGACGGGGATTCGAACCTGCAACCCTTAGATTACGAGTCGAATGCCGTAACCCACCTGGCCAACCCTGGAAAACATACAATAAAGTCTAGTCAACATAAATCATTGGAGTAGAAAGCTTGGCTTACGGGGGACACGCACAAATACCATTAAATCTATTCAACGACACCCTGGCCATCATCAATGTACGTACCACGTGCTAGCTAGTAAGCTCACTAGTTATTCATGTTTGAATTAGTTCACCATCATCTTGATCGTTTTACACTATTTCACAGCTGCATCAAAGTAGATTTTCACCAAATTTTACAATCGATGAAATAAGATACTGCTATTAAGATATATATCAAACAATAAAAAAATAAATAACACAGTATGTGCTCAACCTGAGATAGGTTTTATTGATATAGATATCTTTCCACCATTTTTAACGCCATGTTTGCATTATGTCTACAGAATATCGTTGCTGTATGTTCATTTGTTCCGAATCAACATCATAAAAAGAAAGAAAATATTATTACGTCAGTGACTTGAAAATTGTGTGAAAATCAAAATCACACGCGAACTACATTTAATAAATTGTAAGTAACACCATCACATAACAGTCATTTTATATGAGTTAGGCCTAAATGTGATGCCAAGGAAATTAGTTATAAATAGCTAGCGTAATCATTGACAGACGTTTTATGTTTTAAGCCTAAACGCTCTGCCCACGAAAATATTAATAAGAAGGTAAAACAATCACTTGTCAGACACTTGATGAGTTAAGCTTAAATATGTGGTCGAGGAAAATATTTATGAAGATATAGTATAATCGTCTAACATATATTTGAAGTGTTAAGCCTAAATGCTATGCTGACGAAAATATTCATAAGGAGGTAATACAGCTACCTAGCAGACATGTGATGAGTAGTTAAGCCTTATTAACAATCACTTTTATATGGAAACAACATCATATACACTAACTTTTAAGTGGGTCAGCTTATATAAAAATAACTATAACTTGTTGAACTGTGTATTAAAATTATTATGTGTTTCGCGGAGGATCTCTGTGGAAATTTGGAATCGGTTAAAGAAATAAACTCTAATCTCAGACTGACATAGAAAAAATTTGGTTGAAGTGCTTTTGAAATATACTTTCCTTCAAATGAAAAAACACATCGTGATAACTGAAAAGGGTGTTGTTATTGGAAATGTTATAAGACCTTTTGAATACATAGTTTTTGTTGTGTGGACAGTGTGTCGTACCCATGGCAACACATGCGTGGTATCAACTACACAGCATTGATACTCTCACACAAACCTTCTTATAACAATATAGTATGTTAATTAAAACTTGTTATGCGTGAAGGAGTTAAATATATCATTTTAGTACGATTTACTGTCAGCAGAGAACTATTCAAAGAAAAAGAACATATAGATTTCCTTCACCTTAACTAAAGTAGTAAAATAGATATTATCATCTCAGAATATCATATAATAACACTATTAAAAATAATACAGAAATACAAACACAACGTTTATAAATACATTTCAAATAGAACCGTCTTTCTAAGAACACTGTACATTATTTTTATTTTCACTTTTCTTGTTGACATCTTTCGAAGTTCTCAAATAAGTGGTTGAGTCTAACAACGCAAAATGCATATTTTTTCTTTATGTTCATTGGACTTAAGATTTTGGCCAGCAGTGTATTAATGGAGATTAAATATAAGTAAATATAAATGTTAGTGTTTTTATACACTACACGTGTCCATTTATAACGTAATAACGTATGTTCGTCTCTGAACAAAGGCAGTTCTCAAGTTTTGACAATTAAACTTGATGTTGGTGGTTAAATACAAAACATTTTTAGTATTTAATAGGGAAAATGTGAACACTATCAAAATAGTCTAAATACTAGCTGGTCAAACGTTTAAGACCATACTGAAACGAAGCGTTAATCGGTAAACACGTAACGAAATTTAGTCATTTGTGTTCAAGCATTAGCGTTGTCAACATCTCCCACTGACATCTTCTGTGTTACATTGGGTAAAAAACATGGCAAAGGCTATAAAGTTGACAGAGTTTGAACGTGGCAGAATTGTCGAGCTGCAAAAGCAAGGTGTCTCTCAACATGCCATCGCTGATGAGATTGGGCGTAGTAAAACAGCTGTTACAAATTTCTTAAAAGACCCTGAGGGATACGGAACCAGAATTTCAAGTGGTCGGCCCAAGAAAATGTCGTCGGCGTTGAGCAAGAGGATTCGACAGGTTGCCTGGCAAGACACCAGCCGATCGTCGAACCAGATTAATGCCCTTACGGACGCAGAATGCAGCTCAAGAACAATAAGACGGCATCTACGAGAGAAAGGCTTTAAAACGGTAAACGTCTTCAAAGTCCACGCCTCCTTCCACATCACGAAACAACGCGGTTAAACTTTGCTGAGAAGCACCAAACATGGAACGTAGAAAAGTGGACGAAGGTTTTGTTCTCTGATGAGAAAAAAAATTAACCTGGATGGTCCGGATGGTTTCCAACGTTACTGGCACGATAAGGATATTCCACCGGAGACATTTTCTACACGACACAATGAAGGAGGTTCCATTATGATCTGGGGTGCTTTCTACTTCCATGGAACAATGGAACTTGTTGTACGGAAGTTATACGGGGCGTCAAACAGCAGCTGGCAACACTGGCATGTTGCGAGAGCATCCATATTGACTGAAAGCCCTCGCTTGTGTGGAAATGACTGGATCTTTTAGCAGGACTACGCTGTAATCCACAATGCTCGCAGGACAAAGGACTTTTCATGGCGGATAACGTGGTTCTTTTAGACCATCCAGCGTGTTCGCCCGAACTGAACCCCATTGAAAATGTTTGGGGTGGATGGCAAGGGAAGTTTATAGAAATGGACGTCAATTCCAAGTAGTGCATGATCTTCGTGAAGCCGTCTTCACCGCTTGGAATAACATTCCAGCCAGCCTTCTTCAAACGCTTATATCGACCATGCCAAAGCGAATGTTTTTCTGTATTAACAAGACCTGTGTACTATTTTCTGTATTAACAAGACCTGTGTACTATTTTCTGTATTAACAAGACCTGTGTACTATTCTCTGTATTAACAAGACCTGTGTACTATTTTCTGTATTAACAAGACCTGTGTACTATTTTCTGTATTAACAAGACCTGTGTACTATTCTCTGTATTAACAAGACCTGTGTACTATTTTCTGTATTAACAAGACCTGTGTACTATTCTCTGTATTGTGTACTATTTTCTGTATTAACAAGACCTGTGTATTATTTACTATTTTCTGTATTAACTGTGTATATTTTCTGTAAACAAGACCTGTGTACTATTCTCTGTATTAACAAGACCTGTGTACTATTTTCTGTGTATTAACAAGACCTGTGTACTATTTTCTGTATTAACAAGACCTGTGTACTTTTCTTATTAACAAGACTATTTTTCTGTATTAACAAGACCTCTGTACTATTTTCTCTGTATTAACAAGACCTGTGTACTATTTTCTGTATTAACAAGACCTGTGTACTATTTTCTGTATTAACAAGACCTGTGTACTATTTTCTGTATTAACAAGACCTGTGTATTATTTTCTGTATTAACAAGACCTGTGTACTATTTTCTGTATTAACAAGACCTGTGTACTATTTTCTGTATTAACAAGACCTGTGTACTATTCTCTGTATTAACAAGACCTGTGTACTATTTTCTGTATTAACAAGACCTGTGTACTATTTTCTGTATTAACAAGACCTGTGTACTATTTTCTGTATTAACAAGACCTGTGTACTATTCTCTGTATTAACAAGACCTGTGTACTATTCTCTGTATTAACAAGACCTGTGTACTATTTTCTGTATTAACAAGACCTGTGTAATTAACAAGACCTGTGTACTATTTTCTGACCTGTGTACTAATCTCTGTATTAACAAGACCTGTGTACTATTTTCTGTATTAACAAGACCTGTGTACTATTTTCTGTATTAACAAGACCTGTGTACTATTTTCTGTATTAACAAGACCTGTGTACTATTTTCACTATTTTCTGTATTAACAAGACCTCTGTACTATTTTCTGTATTAACAAGACCTCTGTACTATTTTCTGTATTAACAAGACCTGTGTACTATTCAAGACTGTATTAACAAGACCTGTGTACTATTTTCTGTATTAACAAGACCTGTGTATTAACAAGACCTGTGTACTATTCTTATTTTCTGTATTAACAAGACCTGTGTACTATTCTCTGTATTAACAAGACCTGTGTACTATTTTCTGTATTAACAAGACCTGTGTACTATTCTCTGTATTAACAAGACCTGTGTACTATTCTCTGTATTAACAAGACCTGTGTACTATTTTCTGTATTAACAAGACCTGTGTACTATTCTCTGTATTAACAAGACCTGTGTACTATTTTCTGTATTAACAAGACCTGTGTACTATTCTCTGTATTAACAAGACCTGTGTACTATTTTCTGTATTAACAAGACCTGTGTACTATTTTCTGTATTAACAAGACCTGTGTACTATTTTCTGTATTAACAAGACCTGTGTACTATTTTCTGTATTAACAAGACCTGTACTATTTTCTGTATTAACAAGACTCTGTATTAACAAGACCTGTGTACTATTTTCTGTATTAACAAGACCTGTGTACTATTTTCTGTATTAACAAGACCTGTGTATTTTGTGTACTGTATTAACAAGACCTGTGTACTATTTTCTGTATTAACAAGACCTGTGTACTATTCTCTGTATTAACAAGACCTGTGTACTATTTTCTGTATTAACAAGACCTGTGTACTATTTTCTGTATTAACAAGACCTCTGTACTATTTTCTGTATTAACAAGACCTCTGTACTATTTTCTGTATTAACAAGACCTGTGTACTATTCTCTGTATTAACAAGACCTGTGTACTATTTTCTGTATTAACAAGACCGTTGTATTATTTTCTGTATTTACAAGACCTGTGTACTATTCTCTGTATTAACAAGACCTGTGTACTATTTTCTGTATTAACAAGACCTGTGTACTATTCTCTGTATTAACAAGACCTGTGTACTATTTTTCTGTATTAACAAGACCTGTGTACTATTTTCTGTATTAACAAGACCTGTGTACTATTTTCTGTATTAACAAGACCTGTGTACTATTTTCTGTATTAACAAGACCTGTGTACTATTTCTCTGTATCAAGACCTGTATTAACAAGACCTGTGTACTATTCTTTTTCTGTATTAACAAGACCTGTGTACTATTTTTTCTGTATTTTTCTGTAACAAGACCTGTGTACTATTCTCTGTATTAACAAGACCTGTGTACTATTTTCTCTGTATTAACAAGACCTGTGTATTAACAAGACCTATTTTCTGTATTAACAAGACCTGTGTACTATTTTCTGTATTAACAAGACCTGTGTACTATTTTCTGTATTAACAAGACCTGTGTACTATTCTCTGTATTAACAAGACCTGTGTACTATTTTCTGTATTAACAAGACCTGTGTACTATTCTCTGTATTAACAAGACCTGTGTACTATTTTCTGTATTAACAAGACCTGTGTACTATTTTCTGTATTAACAAGACCTGTGTACTATTTTCTGTATTAACAAGACCTGTGTACTATTCTCTGTATTAACAAGACCTGTGTACTATTTTCTGTATTAACAAGACCTGTGTACTATTTTCTGTATTAACAAGACCTGTGTACTATTCTCTGTATTAACAAGACCTGTGTACTATTTTCTGTATTAACAAGACCTGTGTACTATTTTCTGTATTAACAAGACCTGTGTACTATTTTCTGTATTAACAAGACCTGTGTACTATTTTCTGTATTAACTGTATATAACAAGACCTGTATTAACAAGTGTACTATTTTCTGTATTAACAAGACCTGTGTACTATTCTCTTTAACAAGACCTGTGTACTCTGTATTAACAAGACCTGTGTACTATTCTCTGTATTAACAAGACCTGTGTACTATTTTCTGTATTAACAAGACCTGTGTACTATTTTCTGTATTAACAAGACCTGTGTACTGTATTAACAAGACCTGTGTACTATTTTCTGTATTAACAAGACCTGTGTACTATTTTCTGTATTAACTCTGTATTAACAAGACCTGTGTACTATTTTCTGTATTAACAAGACCTGTGTACTATTTTCTGTATTAACAAGACCTGTGTACTATTTTCTGTATTAACAAGACCTGTGTACTATTTTCTGTATTAACAAGACCTGTGTACTATTTTCTGTATTAACAAGACCTGTGTACTATTTTCTGTATTAACAAGACCTGTGTACTATTTTCTGTATTAACAAGACCTGTGTACTATTCTCTGTATTAACAAGACCTGTGTACTATTTTCTGTATTAACAAGACCTGTGTACTATTCTCTGTATTAACAAGACCTGTGTACTATTTTCTGTATTAACAAGACCTGTGTACTAATCTCTGTATTAACAAGACCTGTGTACTATTTTCACTATTTTCTGTATTAACAAGACCTCTGTACTATTTTCTGTATTAACAAGACCTCTGTACTATTTTCTGTATTAACAAGACCTGTGTACTATTCTCTGTATTAACAAGACCTGTGTACTATTAACAAGACCTGTTCTGTATTAACAAGACCTGTGTACTATTTTCTGTATTAACAAGACCTGTGTACTACTATTTTCTTATTAACAAGACCTGTGTACTATTTTCTGTATTAACAAGACCTGTGTACTTCTGTATTAACAAGACCTGTGTACTATTTTCTGTATTAACAAGACCTGTGTACTATTTTCTGTATTAACAAGACCTGTGTATTATTCTCTGTATTAACAAGACCTGTGTACTATTTTCTCTGTATTAACAAGACCTGTGTACTACTATTTCTGTATTAACAAGACCTTGTACTATTCTCTGTATTAACAAGACCTGTGTACTATTTTCTGTATTAACAAGACCTGTGTACTATTCTCTGTATTAACAAGACCTGTGTACTATTTTCTGTATTAACAAGACCTGTGTACTATTCTCTGTATTAACAAGACCTGTGTACTATTTTCAAGACCTATGTATTAACAAGACCTGTGTACTATTTTCTGTATTAACAAGACCTGTGTACTATTTTCTGTATTAACAAGACCTGTGTACTATTTTCTGTATTAACAAGACCTGTGTACTATTTTCTGTATTAACAAGACCTGTGTACTATTTTCTGTATTAACAAGACCTGTGTACTATTTTGTATTAACAAGACCTGTATTTTTCTGTATTAACAAGACCTGTGTACTATTTTCTGTATTAACAAGACCTGTGTACTATTCTCTGTATTAACAAGACCTGTATTAACAAGACCTGTGTACTATTTTCTGTATTAACAAGACCTGTGTACTATTTCTGTATTAACAAGACCTGTATTAACAAGACCTGTGTACTATTTTCTGTATTAACAAGACCTGTGTATATTCTCTGTATTAACAAGACCTGTGTACTATTTTCTGTATTAATTTTCTGTAAGACCTGTGTACTATTCTGTCTGTATTATTACAAGACCTGTGTACTATTTTCTGTATTAACAAGACCTGTGTACTATTTTCTGTATTAACAAGACCTGTGTACTATTTTCTGTATTAACAAGACCTGTGTACTATTATTCTGTATTAACAAGACCTGTGTACTATTTTCTGTATTAACAAGACCTGTGTACTATTTTCACTTTTTTCTGTATTAACAAGACCTCTGTACTATTTTCTGTATTAACAAGACCTGTGTACTATTTTCTGTATTAACAAGACCTGTGTACTATTTTCTGTATTAACAAGACCTGTGTACTATTTTCTGTATTAACAAGACCTGTGTACTATTTTCTGTATTAACAAGACCTGTGTACTATTTTCTGTATTAACAAGACCTCTGTACTATTTTCTGTATTAACAAGACCTGTGTACTATTTTCTGTATTAACAAGACCTGTGTACTATTTTCTGTATTAACAAGACCGTTGTATTATTTTCTGTATTAACAAGACCTGTGTACTATTTTCTGTATTAACAAGACCTGTGTACTATTCTCTGTATTAACAAGACCTGTGTACTATTCTCTGTATTAACAAGACCTGTGTACTATTTTCTGTATTAACAAGACCTGTGTACTATTCTCTGTATTAACAAGACCTGTGTACTATTCTCTGTATTAACAAGACCTGTGTACTATTCTCTGTATTAACAAGACCTGTGTACTATTTTCTGTATTAACAAGACCTGTGTACTATTTTCTGTATTAACAAGACCTGTGTACTATTTTCTGTATTAACAAGACCTGTGTACTATTTCTCTGTATATAACAAGACCTGTGTACTATTTTCTGTATTAACAAGACCTGTGTACTATTTTCTGTATTAACAAGACCTGTGTACTATTTTCTGTATTAACAAGACCTGTGTACTATTTTCTGTATTAACAAGACCTGTGTACTATTTTCTGTATTAACAAGACCTGTGTACTATTTTCTGTATTAACAAGACCTGTGTACTATTTTCTGTATTAACAAGACCTGTGTACTATTTTCTGTATTAACAAGACCTGTGTACTATTCTCTGTATTAACAAGACCTGTGTACTATTTTCTGTATTAACAAGACCTGTGTACTATTTTCTGTATTAACAAGACCTGTGTACTATTCTCTGTATTAACAAGACCTGTGTACTATTCTCTGTATTAACAAGACCTGTGTACTATTTAACAAGACCTCTGTACTATTTTCTGTATTAACAAGACCTGTGTACTATTTTCTGTATTAACAAGACCTGTGTACTATTTTCTGTATTAACAAGACCTGTGTACTATTTTCTGTATTAACAAGACCTGTGTACTATTTTCTGTATTAACAAGACCTGTGTACTATTTTCTGTATTAACAAGACCTGTGTACTATTTTAACTGTGTACTATTTTCTGTATTAACAAGACCTGTGTACTATTTTCACTATTTTCTGTATTAACAAGACCTGTGTACTATTCTCTGTATTAACAAGACCTGTGTACTATTCTCTGTATTAACAAGACCTGTGTACTATTTTCTGTATTAACAAGACCTGTGTACTATTTTCTGTATTAACAAGACCTGTGTACTATTTTCTGTATTAACAAGACCTGTGTACTATTTTCTGTATTAACAAGACCTGTGTACTATTTTCTCTGTATTAACAAGACCTGTGTACTATTCTCTGTATTAACAAGACCTGTGTACTATTCTCTGTATTAACAAGACCTGTGTACTATTTTCTGTATTAACAAGACCTGTGTACTAATCTCTGTATTAACAAGACCTGTGTACTATTTTCACTATTTTCTGTATTAACAAGACCTCTGTACTATTTTCTGTATTAACAAGACCTCTGTACTATTTTCTGTATTAACAAGACCTGTGTACTATTCTCTGTATTAACAAGACCTGTGTACTATTTTCTGTATTAACAAGACCGTTGTATTATTTTCTGTATTTACAAGACCTGTGTACTATTCTCTGTATTAACAAGACCTGTGTACTATTTTCTGTATTAACAAGACCTGTGTACTATTCTCTGTATTAACAAGACCTGTGTACTATTTTCTGTATTAACAAGACCTGTGTACTATTTTCTGTATTAACAAGACCTGTGTACTACTATTTTCTGTATTAACAAGACCTGTGTACTATTTTCTGTATTAACAAGACCTGTGTACTATTTTCTGTATTAACAAGACCTGTGTACTATTTTCTGTATTAACAAGACCTGTGTACTATTTTCTGTATTAACAAGACCTGTGTACTATTTTCTGTATTAACAAGACCTGTGTACTATTTTCTGTATTAACAAGACCTGTGTACTATTGTGTCTGTATTAACAAGACCTGTGTGTACTATTAACAAGACCTTCTGTATTAACAAGACCTGTGTACTATTTTCTGTATTAACAAGACCTGTGTACTATTTTCTGTATTAACAAGACCTGTGTACTATTTTCTGTATTAACAAGACCTGTGTATTATTAACAAGACCTGTGTACTCTCTGTATTAACAAGACCTGTGTACTATTTTCTGTATTAACAAGACCTGTGTACTATTTTCTGTATTAACAAGACCTGTGTACTATTTTCTGTATTAACAAGACCTGTGTACTATTTTCTGTATTAACAAGACCTGTGTATTATTTTCTGTATTAACAAGACCTGTGTACTATTCTCTGTATTAACAAGACCTGTGTACTATTTTCTGTATTAACAAGACCTGTGTACTATTCTCTGTATTAACAAGACCTGTGTACTATTTTCTGTATTAACAAGACCTGTGTACTATTTTCTGTATTAACAAGACCTGTGTACTATTTTTTGTATTAACAAGACCTGTGTACTATTTTCTGTATTAACAAGACCTGTGTACTATTTTCTGTATTAACAAGACCTGTGTACTATTCTCTGTATTAACAAGACCTGTGTACTATTTTCTGTATTAACAAGACCTGTGTACTATTTGTACTCTGTATTAACAAGACCTGTGTACTATTTATTAACAAGACCTGTGTACTATTTTCTGTATTAACAAGACCTGTGTACTATTTTCTGTATTAACAAGACCTGTGTACTATTTTCTGTATTAACAAGACCTGTGTACTATTTTCTGTATTAACAAGACCTGTATTAACAAGACCTGTGTACTATTTGTGTACTATTCTGTATTAACAAGACCTGTGTACTATTTTCTGTATTAACAAGACCTGTGTACTATTTTTTCTGTATTAACAAGACCTGTGTACTATTTTCTGTATTAACAAGACCTGTGTACTACTATTTTCTGTATTAACAAGACCTGTGTACTATTTTCTGTATTAACAAGACCTGTGTACTATTCTCTGTATTAACAAGACCTGTGTACTATTCTCTGTATTAACAAGACCTGTGTACTATTTTCTGTATTAACAAGACCTGTGTACTATTTCTGTATTAACAAGACCTCTGTATTAACAAGACCTGTGTACTATTTTCTGTATTAACAAGACCTGTGTACTATTTTCTGTATTAACAAGACCTGTGTACTATTCTCTGTATTAACAAGACCTGTGTACTATTTTCTGTATTAACAAGACCTGTGTACTATTCTGTATTAACAAGACCTCTGTATTAACAAGACCTGTGTACTATTTTCTGTATTAACAAGACCTGTGTACTATTTTCTGTATTAACAAGACCTGTGTACTATTTTCTGTATTAACAAGACCTGTATTAACAAGACCTGTGTACTATTTTCTGTATTAACAAGACCTCTGTATTAACAAGACCTGTGTACTATTTTCTGTATTAACAAGACCTGTGTACTATTTTCTGTATTAACAAGACCTGTGTACTATTCTGTATTTAACAAGACCTGTGTACTATTTTCTGTATTAACAAGACCTGTGTACTATTTTCTGTATTAACAAGACCTGTGTACTATTTTCTGTATTAACAAGACCTGTGTACTATTTTCTGTATTAACAAGACCTGTGTACTATTTTCTTAACAAGACCTGTGTACTATTTTCTGTATTAACAAGACCTGTGTACTATTTTCTGTATTAACAAGACCTGTGTACTATTTTCTGTATTAACAAGACCTGTGTACTATTTTCTGTATTAACAAGACCTGTGTACTATTTTCTGTATTAACAAGACCTGTGTACTATTTTCTGTATTAACAAGACCTGTGTACTATTTTCTGTATTAACAAGACCTGTGTACTATTTTCTGTATTAACAAGACCTGTGTACTATTCTGTATTAACAAGACCTTCTGTATTAACAAGACCTGTGTACTATTTTCTGTATTAACAAGACCTGTGTACTATTTTCTGTATTAACAAGACCTGTGTACTATTTTCTGTATTAACAAGACCTGTGTACTATTTTCTCTGTATTAACAAGACCTGTGTACTATTTTCTGTATTAACAAGACCTGTGTACTATTTTCTGTATTAACAAGACCTGTGTACTATTTTCTGTATTAACAAGACCTGTGTACTATTTTCTGTATTAACAAGACCTGTGTATTATTTTCTGTATTAACAAGACCTGTGTACTATTTTCTGTATTAACAAGACCTGTGTACTATTTTCTGTATTAACAAGACCTGTGTACTATTTTCTGTATTAACAAGACCTGTGTACTATTCTCTGTATTAACAAGACCTGTGTACTATTTTCTGTATTAACAAGACCTGTGTACTATTTTCTGTATTAACAAGACCTGTGTACTATTTTCTGTATTAACAAGACCTGTGTACTATTTTCTGTATTAACAAGACCTGTGTACTATTTTCTGTATTAACAAGACCTGTGTACTATTTTCTGTATTAACAAGACCTGTGTACTATTCTCTGTATTAACAAGACCTGTGTACTATTTTCTGTATTAACAAGACCTGTGTACTATTTTCTGTATTAACAAGACCTGTGTACTATTCTCTCTGTATTAACAAGACCTGTGTACTATTTTCTGTATTAACAAGACCTGTGTACTATTGTGTATCTGTATTAACAAGACCTGTGTACTATTTTCTGTATTAACAAGACCTGTGTACTATTTTCTGTATTAACAAGACCTGTGTACTATTTTCTGTATTAACAAGACCTGTGTACTATTTTCTGTATTAACAAGACCTGTGTACTATTTTCTCTGTATTAACAAGACCTGTGTACTATTTTCTGTATTAACAAGACCTGTGTACTATTTTCTGTATTAACAAGACCTGTGTACTATTTTCTGTATTAACAAGACCTGTGTACTATTCTCTGTATTAACAAGACCTGTGTACTATTTTCTGTATTAACAAGACCTGTGTACTATTTTCTGTATTAACAAGACCTGTGTACTATTTTCTGTATTAACAAGACCTGTGTACTATTTTCTGTATTAACAAGACCTGTGTACTATTTTCTGTATTAACAAGACCTGTGTATATTTTCTGTATTAACAAGACATGTGTAATATTCTCTGTATTAACAAGACCTGTGTACTATTTTCTGTATTAACAAAACCTGTGTATTATTTTCTGTATTAACAAGACCTGTGTACTATTTTCTGTATTAACAAGACCTGTGTACTATTTTCTGTATTAACAAGACCTGTGACTATTTTCTGTATTAACTGTGTATTTTCTGTATTAACAAGACCTGTGTACTATTCTCTCAAGACCTGTATTTTTCTGTATTAACAAGACCTGTGTACTATTTTCTGTATTAACAAGACCTGTGTACTATTTTCTGTATTAACAAGACCTGTGTATTATTAACAAGACCTGTGTACTATTTTCTGTATTAACAAGACCTGTGTACTATTTTCTGTATTAACAAGACCTGTGTACTATTTTCTGTATTAACAAGACCTGTGTACTGTATTAACAAGACCTGTGTACTATTTTCTCTGTATTAACAAGACCTGTGTACTATTTTCTGTATTAACAAGACCTGTGTACTATTCTCTGTATTAACAAGACCTGTGTACTATTTTCTGTATTAACAAGACCTGTGTATTAATTAACAAGACCTGTGTACTATTTTATTTGTGTACTATTTTCTGTATTAACAAGACCTCTGTACTATTTTCTGTATTAACAAGACCTGTGTACTATTTTCTGTATTAACAAGACCTGTGTACTATTCTCTGTATTAACAAGACCTGTGTACTATTTTCTGTATTAACAAGACCTGTGTACTATTTTCTGTATTAACAAGACCTGTGTACTATTGTGTACTATTTTCTGTATTAACAAGACCTGTGTACTATTTTCTGTATTAACAAGACCTGTGTACTATTTTCTGTATTAACAAGACCTGTGTACTATTTTCTGTATTAACAAGACCTGTGTACTATTTTCTGTATTAACAAGACCTGTGTACTATTTTCTGTATTAACAAGACCTGTGTACTATTCTCTGTATTAACAAGACCTGTGTACTATTTTCTGTATTAACAAGACCTGTGTACTTATTAACAAGACCTGTGTACTATTTTCTGTATTAACAAGACCTGTGTACTATTTTCTGTATTAACAAGACCTGTGTACTATTTTCTGTATTAACAAGACCTGTGTACTATTTTCTGTATTAACAAGACCTGTGTACTATTCTCTGTATTAACAAGACCTGTGTACTATTTTCTGTATTAACAAGACCTGTGTACTATTTTCTGTATTAACAAGACCTGTGTACTATTTTCTGTATTAACAAGACCTGTATTAACAAGACCTGTGTACTATTTCTCTGTATTAACAAGACCTGTGTACTATTCTCTGTATTAACAAGACCTGTGTACTATTTTCTGTATTAACAAGACCTGTGTACTATTTTCTGTATTAACAAGACCTGTGTACTATTCTCTGTATTAACAAGACCTGTGTACTATTTTCTGTATTAACAAGACCTGTGTATTTTGTGTACTCTGTATTAACAAGACCTGTGTACTATTTTCTGTATTAACAAGACCTGTGTACTATTTTCTGTATTAACAAGACCTGTGTACTATTTCTGTATTAACTGTACTAATTAACAAGACCTGTGTACTATTTTCTGTATTAACAAGACCTGTGTACTATTTTCTGTATTAACAAGACCTGTGTACTATTTTCTGTATTAACAAGACCTGTGTACTATTTTCTGTATTAACAAGACCTGTGTACTATTCTCTGTATTAACAAGACCTGTGTACTATTTTCTCTGTATTAACTGTATTAACAAGACCTGTGTACTATTCTCTGTATTAACAAGACCTGTGTACTATTTTCTGTATTAACAAGACCTGTATTAACAAGACCTGTGTACTATTTTCTGTATTAACAAGACCTGTGTACTATTTTCTGTATTAACAAGACCTGTGTACTATTTTCTGTATTAACTGTATTAACAAGACCTGTGTACTATTTTCTGTATTAACAAGACCTGTGTACTATATTTTCTGTATTAACAAGACCTGTGTACTATTTTCTGTATTAACTATTTTCTGTATTAACAAGACCTGTGTACTATTTTCTGTATTAACAAGACCTGTGTACTATTTTCTGTATTAACAAGACCTGTGTACTATTTCTCTGTATTAACAAGACCTGTGTACTATTCTCTGTATTAACAAGACCTGTGTATTAACAAGACCTGTGTACTATTTTCTGTATTAACAAGACCTGTGTACTATTTTCTGTATTAACAAGACCTGTGTACTATTTTCTGTATTAACAAGACCTGTGTACTATTTTCTGTATTAACAAGACCTGTGTACTATTTTCTGTATTAACAAGACCTGTGTACTATTTTCTGTATTAACAAGACCTGTGTACTATTTTCTGTATTAACAAGACCTGTGTACTATTTTCTGTATTAACAAGACCTGTGTACTATTTTCTGTATTAACAAGACCTGTGTACTATTTTCTGTATTAACAAGACCTGTGTACTATTTTCTGTATTAACAAGACCTGTGTACTATTTTCTGTATTAACAAGACCTGTGTACTATTTTCTGTATTAACAAGACCTGTGTACTATTTTCTGTATTAACAAGACCTGTGTACTATTTTGTATTAACAAGACCTGTGTACTATTTTCTGTATTAACAAGACCTGTGTACTATTTTCTGTATTAACAAGACCTGTGTACTATTTTCTGTATTAACAAGACCTGTGTACTATTTCTCTGTATTAACAATTAACAAGACCTGTGTACTATTTTCTGTATTAACAAGACCTGTGTACTATTTTCTGTATTAACAAGACCTGTGTACTATTTTCTGTATTAACAAGACCTGTGTACTATTTTCTCTGTATTAACAAGACCTGTGTACTATTGTATTAACAAGACCTGTGTACTATTTTCTGTATTAACAAGACCTGTGTACTATTTTCTGTATTAACAAGACCTGTGTACTATTTTCTGTATTAACAAGACCTGTGTACTATTTTCTGTATTAACAAGACCTGTGTACTATTTTCTGTATTAACAAGACCTGTGTACTATTTTCTGTATTAACAAGACCTGTGTACTATTTTTCTGTATTAACAAGACCTGTGTACTATTTTCTGTATTAACAAGACCTGTGTACTATTCTCTGTATTAACAAGACCTGTGTACTATTTTCTGTATTAACAAGACCTGTGTACTATTTTCTGTATTAACAAGACCTGTGTACTATTTTCTGTATTAACAAGACCTGTGTACTATTTTCTGTATTAACAAGACCTGTGTACTATTTTCTGTATTAACAAGACCTGTGTACTATTTCTGTATTAACAAGACCTGTGTACTATTTTCTGTATTAACAAGACCTGTGTACTATTTCTGTATTAACAAGACCTCTGTATTAACAAGACCTGTGTACTATTTTCTGTATTAACAAGACCTGTGTACTATTTGTATTAACTGTATTAACATTAACAAGACTGTGTACTATATTTAACAAGACCTGTGTACTATTTTGTATTAACAAGACCTGTGTACTATTTTCTGTATTAACAAGACCTGTGTACTATTTTCTGTATTAACAAGACCTGTGTACTATTCTCTGTATTAACAAGACCTGTGTACTATTTTCTGTATTAACAAGACCTGTGTACTATTTTCTGTATTAACAAGACCTGTGTACTATTCTCTGTATTAACAAGACCTGTGTACTATTTTCTCTGTATTAACAAGACCTGTGTACTATTTTCTGTATTAACAAGACCTGTGTACTATTTTCTGTATTAACAAGACCTGTGTACTATTTTCTGTATTAACAAGACCTGTGTACTATTCTCTGTATTAACAAGACCTGTGTACTATTTTCTGTATTAACAAGACCTGTGTACTATTTTCTGTATTAACAAGACCTGTGTACTATTTTCTGTATTAACAAGACCTGTGTACTATTTTCTGTATTAACAAGACCTGTGTACTATTTTCTGTATTAACAAGACCTGTGTACTATTTTCTGTATTAACAAGACCTGTGTACTATTTTCTGTATTAACAAGACCTGTGTACTATTTTCTGTATTAACAAGACCTGTGTACTATTTTCTGTATTAACAAGACCTGTGTACTATTCTCTGTATTAACAAGACCTGTGTACTATTGTGTACTATTTTGTATTAACAAGACCTGTGTACTATTTTCTGTATTAACAAGACCTGTGTACTATTTTCTGTATTAACAAGACCTGTGTACTATTTTCTGTATTAACAAGACCTGTGTACTATTTGTATTAACAAGACCTGTGTACTATTTTCTGTATTAACAAGACCTGTGTACTATTTTATTTCTCTGTATTAACAAGACCTGTGTACTATTTTCTGTATTAACAAGACCTGTGTACTATTCTCTGTATTAACAAGACCTGTGTACTATTTTCTGTATTAACAAGACCTGTGTATATTTTCTGTATTAACAAGACCTGTGTACTATTAACAAGACCTGTGTACTATTTTCTGTATTAACAAGACCTGTGTACTATTTTCTGTATTAACAAGACCTGTGTACTATTTTCTGTATTAACAAGACCTGTGTACTATTTTCTGTATTAACAAGACCTGTGTACTATTCTCTGTATTAACAAGACCTGTGTATTTTTCTGTATTAACAAGACCTGTGTACTATTTTCTGTATTAACAAGACCTGTGTACTCTGTATTAACAAGACCTGTGTACTATTTTCTGTATTAACAAGACCTGTGTACTATTTTCTGTATTAACTCTGTATTAACAAGACCTGTGTACTATTTTCTGTATTAACAAGACCTGTGTACTATTTTCTGTATTAACTGTGTACTATTTTCTGTATTAACAAGACCTGTGTACTATTTTCTGTATTAACAAGACCTGTGTACTATTTTCTGTATTAACAAGACCTGTGTACTATTTTCTGTATTAACAAGACCTGTGTACTATTTTCTGTATTAACAAGACCTGTGTACTATTTTCTGTATTAACAAGACCTGTGTACTATTTTCTGTATTAACTGTATTAACAAGACCTGTGTACTATTTTCTGTATTAACAAGACCTGTGTACTATTTTCTGTATTAACAAGACCTGTGTACTATTTCTCTGTATTAACAAGACCTGTGTACTATATTATTTTCTGTATTTACAAGACCTGTGTACTATTCTCTGTATTAACAAGACCTGTGTACTATTTTCTGTATTAACAAGACCTGTGTACTATTCTCTGTATTAACAAGACCTGTGTACTATTTTCTGTATTAACAAGACCTGTGTACTATTTTCTCTGTATTAACAAGACCTGTGTACTATTTTCTGTATTAACAAGACCTGTGTACTATTTTCTGTATTAACAAGACCTGTGTACTATTTTCTCTGTATTAACAAGACCTGTGTACTATTTTCTGTATGTATTAACAAGACCTGTGTATTAACAAGACCTGTGTATTATTCTCTGTATTAACAAGACCTGTGTACTATTTTCTGTATTAACAAGACCTGTGTACTATTTTCTGTATTAACAAGACCTGTGTACTATTTTCTGTATTAACAAGACCTGTGTACTATTTTCTGTATTAACAAGACCTGTGTACTATTTTCTGTATTAACAAGACCTGTGTACTATTTTCTGTATTAACAAGACCTGTGTACTATTTTCTGTATTAACAAGACCTGTGTACTATTCTCTGTATTAACAAGACCTGTGTACTATTTTCTGTATTAACAAGACCTGTGTACTATTCTCTGTATTAACAAGACCTGTAAACAAGACCTGTGTACTATTTTCTGTATTAACAAGACCTGTGTACTATTCTCTGTATTAACAAGACCTGTGTACTATTTTTTTCTGTATTAACAAGACCTGTGTACTATTTTCTGTATTAACAAGACCTGTGTACTATTTTCTATTAACAAGACCTGTGTACTGTATTAACAAGACCTGTGTACTATTTTCTGTATTAACAAGACCTGTGTACTATTTTCTATTATTAACAATTAACAATTAACAAGACCTGTGTACTATTCTCTGTATTAACAAGACCTGTGTACTATTTTCTGTATTAACAAGACCTGTGTACTATTCTCTGTATTAACAAGACCTGTGTACTATTCTCTGTATTAACAAGACCTGTGTACTATTTTCTGTATTAACAAGACCTGTGTACTATTCTCTGTATTAACAAGACCTGTGTACTATTTTCTGTATTAACAAGACCTGTGTACTATTAACAAGACCTGTGTACTATTTTCTGTATTAACAAGACCTGTGTACTATTTTCTGTATTAACAAGACCTGTGTACTATTTTCTGTATTAACAAGACCTGTGTACTATTTTCTGTATTAACAAGACCTGTGTACTATTTTCTGTATTAACAAGACCTGTGTACTATTCTCTGTATTAACAAGACCTGTGTACTATTTTCTGTATTAACAAGACCTGTGTACTATTTTCTGTATTAACAAGACCTGTGTACTATTTTCTGTATTAACAAGACCTGTGTACTATTTTCTCTGTATTAACAAGACCTGTGTACTATTGTGTGTACTATTTTCTGTATTAACAAGACCTGTGTACTATTTTCTGTATTAACAAGACCTGTGTACTATTTTCTGTATTAACAAGACCTGTGTATTATTTTTTTGTATTAACAAGACCTGTGTACTATTTTCTGTATTAACAAGACCTGTGTACTATTTTCTGTATTAACAAGACCTGTGTACTATTTTCTGTATTAACAAGACCTGTGTACTATTTTCTGTATTAACAAGACCTGTGTACTATTTTCTGTATTAACAAGACCTGTGTACTATTTTCTGTATTAACAAGACCTGTGTACTATTTTCTGTATTAACAAGACCTGTGTACTATTTTCTGTATTAACAAGACCTGTGTACTATTCTCTGTATTAACAAGACCTGTGTACTATTTTCTGTATTAACAAGACCTGTGTACTATTTTCTGTATTAACAAGACCTGTGTATTATTTTCTGTATTAACAAGACCTGTGTACTATTCTCTGTATTAACAAGACCTGTGTACTATTTTCTGTATTAACAAGACCTGTGTACTATTTTCTGTATTAACAAGACCTGTGTACTATTTTCTGTATTAACAAGACCTGTGTACTATTCTGTATTAACAAGACCTGTGTACTATTTTCTGTATTAACTGTATTAACAAGACCTGTGTACTATTTTCTGTATTAACAAGACCTGTGTACTATTTTCTGTATTAACAAGACCTGTGTACTATTTTCTGTATTAACAAGACCTGTGTACTATTTTCTGTATTAACAAGACCTGTGTACTATTTTCTGTATTAACAAGACCTGTGTACTATTTTCTGTATTAACAAGACCTGTGTACTATTTTCTGTATTAACAAGACCTGTGTACTATTTTCTGTATTAACAAGACCTGTGTACTATTTTCTGTATTAACAAGACCTGTGTACTATTCTCTGTATTAACAAGACCTGTGTACTATTTTCTGTATTAACAAGACCTGTGTACTATTCTCTGTATTAACAAGACCTGTGTACTATTTTCTGTATTAACAAGACCTGTGTACTATTTGTATTAACTGTATTAACAAGACCTGTGTACTATTTTCTGTATTAACAAGACCTGTGTACTATTTTCTGTATTAACAAGACCTGTGTACTATTTTCTGTATTAACAAGACCTGTGTACTATTTTCTGTATTAACAAGACCTGTGTACTATTTTCTGTATTAACAAGACCTGTGTACTATTTTCTGTATTAACAAGACCTGTGTATAACAAGACCTATTTTCTGTATTAACAAGACCTGTGTACTATTTTCTGTATTAACAAGACCTGTGTACTATTTTCTGTATTAACAAGACCTGTGTACTATTTTCTGTATTAACAAGACCTGTGTACTATTTTCTGTATTAACAAGACCTGTGTACTATTTTCTGTATTAACAAGACCTGTGTACTATTTTCTGTATTAACAAGACCTGTGTACTATTTTCTGTATTAACAAGACCTGTGTACTATTTTCTGTATTAACAAGACCTGTGTACTATTTTCTGTATTAACAAGACCTGTGTACTATTTTCTGTATTAACAAGACCTGTGTACTATTTTCTGTATTAACAAGACCTGTGTACTATTTTCTGTATTAACAAGACCTGTGTACTATTTTCTGTATTAACAAGACCTGTGTACTATTTTCTGTATTAACAAGACCTGTGTACTATTTTCTGTATTAACAAGACCTGTGTACTATTTTCTGTATTAACAAGACCTGTGTACTATTTTCTGTATTAACAAGACCTGTGTACTATTTTCTGTATTAACAAGACCTGTGTACTATTTTCTGTATTAACAAGACCTGTGTACTATTTTCTGTATTAACAAGACCTGTGTATTAACAAGACCTGTGTATTTTCTGTATTAACAAGACCTGTGTACTATTTTCTGTATTAACAAGACCTGTGTACTAATCTCTGTATTAACAAGACCTCTGTACTATTTTCTGTATTAACAAGACCTCTGTACTATTTTCTGTATTAACAAGACCTGTGTACTATTTTCTGTATTAACAAGACCTGTGTACTATTTTCTGTATTAACAAGACCTGTGTACTATTTTCTGTATTAACAAGACCTGTGTACTATTTTCTGTATTAACAAGACCTGTGTACTATTCTCTGTATTAACAAGACCTGTGTACTATTTTCTCTGTATTAACAAGACCTGTGTACTATTCTCTGTATTAACAAGACCTGTGTACTATTCTCAAGACCTGTGTATTTCTCTGTAACAAGACCTGTGTACTATTTTCTGTATTAACAAGACCTGTGTACTACTATTATTCTGTATTAACAAGACCTGTGTACTATTTTCTGTATTAACAAGACCTGTGTACTATTTTCTGTATTAACTGTATTAACAAGACCTGTGTACTATTTATTAACAAGACCTGTGTACTATTTTCTGTATTAACAAGACCTGTGTACTATTTTCTGTATTAACAAGACCTGTGTACTATTTTCTGTATTAACAAGACCTGTGTACTATTTTCTGTATTAACAAGACCTGTGTACTATTTTCTGTATTAACAAGACCTGTGTACTATTTTCTGTATTAAGACCTGTGTAGATTTGTGTATTATTTCTCAAGACCTGTGTATTTTTCTGTAAACAAGACCTGTGTACTATTTTCTGTATTAACAAGACCTGTGTACTATTTTCTGTATTAACAAGACCTGTGTACTATTCTCTGTATTAACAAGACCTGTGTACTATTTTCTGTATTAACAAGACCTGTGTACTATTTTCTGTATTAACAAGACCTGTGTACTATTTTCTGTATTAACAAGACCTGTGTACTATTTTCTGTATTAACAAGACCTGTGTACTATTTTCTGTATTAACAAGACCTGTGTACTATTTTCTGTATTAACAAGACCTGTGTACTATTTTCTGTATTAACAAGACCTGTGTACTATTTTCTGTATTAACAAGACCTGTGTACTGTATTAACAAGACCTGTGTACTTTTTCTGTATTAACAAGACCTGTGTACTATTTTCTGTATTAACAAGACCTGTGTACTATTTTCTGTATTAACAAGACCTGTGTACTATTTCTGTATTAACAAGACCTGTGTACTATTCTCTGTATTAACAAGACCTGTGTACTATTTTCTGTATTAACTGTATTAACAAGACCTGTGTACTATTTCTCTGTATTAATTAACAAGACCTGTGTACTATTTTCTGTATTAACAAGACCTGTGTACTATTTTCTGTATTAACAAGACCTGTGTACTATTTTCTGTATTAACAAGACCTGTGTACTATTTTCTGTATTAACAAGACCTGTGTACTATTTTCTGTATTAACAAGACCTGTGTACTATTTTCTGTATTAACAAGACCTGTATTTTTCTGTATTAACAAGACCTGTGTACTATTTTCTGTATTAACAAGACCTGTGTACTATTTTCTGTATTAACAAGACCTGTGTATTAACAAGACCTATTTTCTGTATTAACAAGACCTGTGTATTATTTTCTATTTTCTGTATTAACAAGACCTGTGTACTATTCTCTGTATTAACAAGACCTGTGTACTATTTTCTGTATTAACAAGACCTGTGTACTATTTTCTGTATTAACAAGACCTGTGTACTATTCTCTGTATTAACAAGACCTGTGTACTATTTTCTGTATTAACAAGACCTGTGTACTATTCTCTGTATTAACAAGACCTGTGTACTATTTTCAAGACCTCTGTATTAACAAGACCTGTGTACTATTTTCTGTATTAACAAGACCTGTGTACTATTTTCTGTATTAACTGTATTAACAAGACCTGTGTACTATTTTCTGTATTAACAAGACCTGTGTACTATTTTCTGTATTAACAAGACCTGTGTACTATTTTCTGTATTAACAAGACCTGTGTATTAACAAGACCTATTATTCTGTATTAACAAGACCTGTGTACTATTTTCTGTATTAACAAGACCTGTGTACTATTCTCTGTATTAACAAGACCTGTGTACTATTTCTGTATTAACAAGACCTGTGTACTATTTTCTGTATTAACAA
>NW_027467777.1:6325270-6379230 GCF_004210375.1 Tachypleus tridentatus | reverse complement strand
TTAACATTGGCTTAAGGTATAGACATGAACAATTGGTAAAGTGATGTTAACAGTGACTTAAGGTACAGATGTGAACAGATTGATAAGCCAGATGTTAACCGTATTACAAGGTACAAGTGATGCGTGAACAGATTGATGGGTTAGATGTTAACCGTTACTTACAAGTACATGCATGAACAATTGGTGTAGATGTTAACAGTGACTCAAGCTGCCAGATGTGAACAGATTGATAAGCATATTTAACCGTGACTTGAAAGCTTGTATAGCATGAACAACTGGCAAAGTAGGATGTTAACAGACTTAAGGTACAGATGAACAGATTGATAAGTTAGATGCGTTAACCGTGACTTAAAGCACAGATGATGAGAAAAGACTGATACAGATGTTAACTGTGACCCTAAAGCACAGACGCAAAACTGACTTGAAAAGGTAGAAGCTAACAGTGACCCTAAGGCATGGTGACAAGGTGAAGAACTGGTAAAAGCAGATGTTAACAGTGACTTAAGGTGCAGATGTGAACAGACTGATAAGTTAGATGTTAACCGTGACCCTAAAGTACGTGAACAGATTGATAAGTTAAATGTTAACTGACCCCAAGGCACAGACACGAACAAGTTAACAGTGACTAAACGCACATACGTGAACAGACTGATAAGGTAGATGTTATGTGACTTAAGGTACAGATGTGAACAAATTGATAGTTAGATATTAACTGGCGAAACAGGTATAGACATGAACAATTGGTAAAGTAGATGTTAACAGTGACTTAAGGTACAGATGTGAACAAATTGATAAAGTTAGATGTTAACTGTGACTTAAGGTATAGACATGAACAATTGGTAAAGTAGATGTTAACAGTGACTTAAGGTACAGATGTGAACAGATTGATAAAGTTAGATGTTAACAGTGACTTAAGGTACAGATGTGAACAATTGATGGAAAGTAAATATTAACAGTGACTTAAGGAAAAGACATGAACAATTGGTAAAGTAGATGTTAACAGTGACTTAAGGTTACAGATGTGAACAGATTGATAAGGTAGATGTTAACTATGACTTAAGGTACAGACATGAACAACTGGTAAAGTAGATGTTAACAGTGACTTAAGCTACAGATGTGAACAAATTTGATAGATGTTAAGTGACTTAAGGTACAGACATGAACAATAACAGTGACTTAAGGTACAGATGTGAACAGATTGATAAGGTAGATGTTAACTGTGACTTAAGGTATAACACATGAACAATTGGTAAAGTAGATGTTAACAGTGACTTAAGATACAGATGTGAACAGATTGATAAGATAGATGTTAACTGTGACTTAAGGTATAGACATGAACAACTGGTAAAGTAGATGTTAACAGTGACTTAAGGTACAGATGTGAACAGATTGATAAGTTAGATGTTAACTGTGACTTAAGGTACAGATGTGAACAGATTGATAAAGGTAGATGTTAACTGTGATAAGGTAGATGTTAACAGTGACTTAAGGTGCAGATGTGAACAGATTGATAAGTTACATGAACTTTGACTTGACTGAACAGATTGGTAAGTAGATGTTAACAGTGACTTAAGGTACAGATGTGAACAATTGGTAAAGTAGATGTTAACTGACTTAATGATATAGAACAGATTGATAAGGTAGATGTTAACTGTGACTTAAATGTGTACAGATGTGAAACAACTTGTATAAATGTAGATGTTAACAGTGACTTAAGGTACAGATGTGAAAAGAATGAACAGATTGGTATAGACATGAAGTAGATGTTAACAGTGACTTAAAGCACATGATGGTATAACAGACTGATAAGGTAGATGTTAACAGTGACTTAAGGTACAGATGTGAACAGATTGATAAGTTAGATGTTAACTGTGACTTAAGGTATAGACATGAACAATTGGAAAAGTAGATGTTAACAGTGACTTAAGGTACAGATGTGAACAAATTGATAAGGTAGATGTTAACAGTGACTTAAGGTACAGACATGAACAATTGGTAAAGTAGATGTTAACAGTGACTTAAGGTACAGATGTGAACAGATTGATAAGTTAGATGTTAACTGTGACTTAAAGTAGATGTTAACACTTAGGTACAGATGTGAACAGATTGATAAGGTAGATGTTAACTGTGACTTAAGGTATAGACATGAACAACTTGGTAAAAGTAGATGTTAACAGTGACTTAAGGTACAGATGTGAACAGATTGATAAGATAGATGTTAACTGTGACAAGGTATGTGAACAGATTGATAAGGTAGATGTTAACTGTGACTTAAGGTATAGACATGAACAATTGGTAAAGTAGATGTTAACAGTGACTTAAGGTACAGATGTGAACAGATTGATAAGGTAGATGTTAACTGTGACTTAATAGACATGAACAACTGGTAAAGTAGAACAGTGAACAGATGTGAACAGATTGATAAGTTAGATGTTAACTGTGACTTAAGGTACAGATGTGAACAGATTGATAAGGTAGATGTTAACTGTGACTTAAGGTATAGACATGAACAATTGGTAAAGTAGATGTTAACAGTGACTTAAGGTACAGATGTGAACAGATTGATAAGGTAGATGTTAACTGTGACTTAAGGTACAGATGTGAACAGATTGATAAGGTAGATGTTAACAGTGACTTAAGGTACAGATGTGAACAGATTGATAAGTTAGATGTTAACTGTGACTTAAGGTACAGATGTGAACAGATTGATAAGGTAGATGTTAACTGTGACTTAAGGTATAGACATGAACAATTGGTAAAGTAGATGTTAACAGTGACTTAAGGTACAGATGTGAACAGATTGATAAGGTAGATGTTAACTGTGACTTAAGGTATATACATGAACAATTGGTAAAGTAGATGTTAACAGTGACTTAAGGTGATGTGAACAGATTGATAAGGTAGATGTTAACAGTGACTTAAGGTACAGATGTGAACAGATTGATAAGGTAGATGTTAACAGTGACTTAAGGTACAGATGTGAACAGATTGATAAGGTAGATGTTAACAGTGACTTAAGGTACTGTGAACAGATTGTAAGGTAGATGTTAACACTTAAGGTAAGACATGAACAATTGGTAAAGTAGATGTTAACAGTGACTTAAGGTACAGATGTGAACAGATTGATAAGTTAGATGTTAACTGTGACTTAAGGTACAGATGTGAACAGATTGATAAGGTAGATGTTAACAGTGACTTAAGGTATAGACATGAACAATTGGTAAAGTAGATGTTAACAGTGACTTAAGGTACAGATGTGAACAGATTGATAAGTTAGATGTTAACTGTGACTTAAGGTATAACTGTGACATGAACAATTGGTAAAGTAGATGTTAACAGTGACTTAAGGTACAGATGTGAACAGATTGATAAGGTAGATGTTAACAGTGTTAAGGTACTTAAGGTATAGACATGAACAATTGGTAAAGTAGATGTTAACAGTGACTTAAGGACTACAGATGTGAACAGATTGATAAGTTAGATGTTAACTGTGACTTAAGGTATAGACATGAACAATTGGTAAAGTAGATGTTAACAGATTAAGGTACAGATGTGAACAGATTGATAAGGTAGATGTTAACTGTGACTTAAGGTATAGACATGAACAATTGACTAAAGTAGATGTTAACAGACATGAACAGATTGATAAGGTAGATGTTAACAGTGACTTAGGTACAGATGTGAACAGATTGATAAGTTAGATGTTAACTGTGACTTAAGGTACAGATGTGAACAGATTGATAAGGTAGATGTTAACTGTGACTTAAGGTATAGACATGAACAATTGGTAAAGTAGATGTTAACAGTGACTTAAGGTACAGATGTGAACAGATTGATAAGGTAGATGTTAACTGTGACTTAAGGTACAGATGTGAACAGATTGATAAGTTAGATGTTAACTGTGACTTAAGGTATATACATGAACAATTGGTAAAGTAGATGTTAACAGTGACTTAAGGTACAGATGTGAACAGATTGATAAGGTAGATGTTAACTTGACTTAAGGTATAGACATGAACAATTGGTAAAGTAGATGTTAACAGTGACTTAAGGTACAGATGTGAACAGATTGATAAGTTAGATGTTAACTGTGACTTAAGGTACAGATGTGAACAGATTGATAAGGTAGATGTTAACTGTTAACAGATGTGACTTTAAGGTATATGCATGAACAATTGGTAAAGTAGATGTTAACAGTGACTTAAGGTACAGATGTGAACAGATTGATAAGGTAGATGTTAACTGTGACTTAAGGTATAGACATGAACAACTGGTAAAGTAGATGTTAACAGTGACTTAAGGTACAGATGTGAACAGATTGATAAGTTAGATGTTAACTGTGACTTAAGGTACAGATGTGAACAGATTGATAAGGTAGATGTTAACAGTGACTTAAGGTACAGATGTGAGATTGATAAGGTAGATGTTAACATGACTTAAGGTATAGATTGAACAATTAAAAGTAGATGTTAACAGTGACTTAAGGTACAGATGTGAACAGATTGATAAGTTAGATGTTAACTGTGACTTAAAGTACAGATGTGAACAGATTGATAAGGTAGATGTTAACAGTGACTTAAGGTAAAGACATGAACAATTGGTAAAGTAGATGTTAACAGTGACTTAAGGTACAGATGTGAACAGATTGATAAGGTAGATGTTAAGGTGACTTAAGGTACAGATGTGAACAGATTGATAAGTTAGATGTTAACTGTTACTTAAGGTATATACATGAACAATTGGTAAAGTAGATGTTAACAGTGACTTAAGGTACAGATGTGAACAGATTGATAAGGTAGATGTTAACATTGACTTAAGGTATAGACATGAACAATTGGTAAAGTAGATGTTAACAGTGACTTAAGGTACAGATGTGAACAGATTGATAAGTAGATGTTAACTGACTGGTTACATGAACAATTGTGACTTAAGGTACAGATGTGAACAGATTGATAAGGTAGATGTTAACTGTGACTTAAGGTATAACAACTGGTAAAGAGATGTTAACATGAACAATTGGTAAAGTAGATGTTAACAGTGACTTAAGGTACAGATAACAGATTGAGAGATGTTAACAGTGAACAGATTGATAAGGTAGATGTTAACTGTGACTTAAGGTATAGACATGAACAATTGGTAAAGTAGATGTTAACAGTGACTTAAGGTACAGATGTGAACAGATTGATAAGTTAGATGTTAACTGTGACTTAAGGTATATACATGAACAATGGTAAAGTATGTTAACAGTGACTTAAGGTACAGATGTGAACAGATTGATAAGGTAGATGTTAACTGTGACTTAAGGTATAGACATGAACAATTGGTAAAGTAGATGTTAACAGTGACTTAAGGTACAGATGTGAACAGATTGATAAGTTAGATGTTAACTGTGACTTAAGGTACAGATGTGAACAGATTGATAAGGTAGATGTTAACAGTGACTTAAGGTACAGATGTGAACAGATTGATAAGTTAGATGTTAACTGTGACTTAAGGTACAGATGTGAACAGATTGATAAGGTAGATGTTAACTGTGACTTAAGGTATAGACATGAACAATTGGTAAAGTAGATGTTAACAGTGACTTAAGGTACAGATGTGAACAGATTGATAAGTTAGATGTTAACTGTGACTTAAGGTACAGATAACAGATTGGTAAAGAGATGTTAACAGTGACTTAAGGTACAGATGTGAACAGATTGATAAGGTAGATGTTAACTGTGACTTAAGGTATAGACATGAACAATTGGTAAAGTAGATGTTAACAGTGACTTAAGGTACAGATGTGAACAGATTGATAAGGTAGATGTTAACTGTGACTTAAGGTAACAGACAAGGTGAACAGATTGATAAGTAGATGTTAACTGTGACTTAAGGTACAGATGTGAACAGATTGGTAAGGTAGATGTTAACAGTGACTTAAGGTACAGATGTGAACAGATTAATAAGTTAGATGTTAACTGTGACTTAAGGTACAGATGTGAACAGATTGATAAGTTAGATGTTAACAGTGACTTAAGGTACAGATGTGAACAGATTGATAAGGTAGATGTTAACAGTGACTTAAGGTATAGATGTGAACATGAACAGATGTTAACAGTGACTTAAGGTATAATGTGAACAGATTGATAAGTAGATGTTAACTGTGACTTAAGGTACAGATGTGAACAGATTGATAAGGTAGATGTTAACAGTGACTTAAGGTATAGACATGAACAATTGGTAAAGTAGATGTTAACAGTGACTTAAGGTACAGATGTGAACAGATTGATAAGTTAGATGTTAACTGTGACTTAAGGTACAGATGTGAACAGATTGATAAGTTAGATGTTAACTGTGACTTAAGGTATTGGTAAAGTAGATGTTAACAGTGACTTAAGGTACAGATGTGAACAGATTGATAAGGTAGATGTTAACTGTGACTTAAGGTATAGACATGAACAATTGGTAAAGTAGATGTTAACAGTGACTTAAGGTACAGATGTGAACAGATTGATAAGGTAGATGTTAACTGTGACTTAAGGTATAGACATGAACAATTGGTAAAGTAGATGTTAACAGTGACTTAAGGTACAGATGTGAACAGATTGATAAGTTAGATGTTAACTGTGACTTAAGGTACAGATGTGAACAGATTGATAAGGTAGATGTTAACTGTGACTTAAGGTATAGATGAACAATTGGTAAAGTAGATGTTAACAGTGACTTAAGGTACAGATGTGAACAGATTGATAAGGTAGATGTTAACTGTGACTTAAGGTATAGACATGAACAACTGGTAAAGTAGATGTTAACAGTGACTTAAGGTACAGATGTGAACAGATTGATAAGTTAGATGTTAACTGTGACTTAAGGTACAGATGTGAACAGATTGATAAGGTAGATGTTAACAGTGACTTAAGGTATAAGACATGAACAGATTGGTAAAGTAGATGTTAACAGTGACTTAAGGTACAGATGTGAACAGATTGATAAGTAGATGTTAACTGTGACTTAAGGTACAGATGTGAACAGATTGATAAGTTAGATGTTAACTGTGACTTAAGGTATAGACATGAACAATTGGTAAAGTAGATGTTAACAGTGACTTAAGGTACAGATGTGAACAGATTGATAAGGTAGATGTTAACTGTGACTTAAGGTATAGACATGAACAATTGGTAAAGTAGATGTTAACAGTGACTTAAGGTACAGATGTGAACAGATTGATAAGTTAGATGTTAACTGTGACTTAAGGTACAGATGTGAACAGATTGATAAGATGTAGATGTTAACTGTGACTTAAGGTATAGACATGAACAATTGGTAAAGTAGATGTTAACAGTGACTTAAGGTACAGATGTGAACAGATTGATAAGTTAGATGTTAACTGTGACTTAAGGTACAGATGTGAACAGATTGATAAGGTAGATGTTAACTGTGACTTAAGGTATAGACATGAACAACTGGTAAAGTAGATGTTAACAGTGACTTAAGGTACAGATGTGAACAGATTGATAAGTTAGATGTTAACTGTGACTTAAAGTACAGATGTGAACAGATTGATAAGGTAGATGTTAACTGTGACTTAAGGTATAGACATGAACAATTGGTAAAGTAGATGTTAACAGTGACTTAAGGTACAGATGTGAACAGATTGATAAGTTAGATGTTAACTGTGACTTAAAGTACAGATGTGAACAGATTGATAAGGTAGATGTTAACAGTGAACATGAACAATTGGTAAAGTAGATGTTAACAGTGACTTAAGGTACAGATGTGAACAGATTGATAAGGTAGATGTTAACTGTGACTTAAGGTACAGATGTGAACAGATTGATAAGTTAGATGTTAACTGTTACTTAAGGTATATACATGAACAATTGGTAAAGTAGATGTTAACAGTGACTTAAGGTACAGATGTGAACAGATTGATAAGGTAGATGTTAACAGTGTGACTTAAGGTATAGACATGAACAATTGGTAAAGTAGATGTTAACAGTGACTTAAGGTACAGATGTGAACAGATTGATAAGGTAGATGTTAACTGACTTAAGACTTGAACAGTATAAGAGATGTTAACACTGAAGATGTGAACAAATTGATAAAGTAGATGTTAACAGTGACTTAAGGTACAGATGTGAACAGATTGATAAGGTAGATGTTAACTGTGACTTAAGGTATAGACATGAACAATTGGTAAAGTAGATGTTAACAGTGACTTAAGGTACAGATGTGAACAGATTGATAAGTTAGATGTTAACTGTGACTTAAAGTACAGATGTGAACAGATTGATAAGGTAGATGTTAACAGTGACTTAAGGTATAGACATGAACAATTGGTAAAGTAGATGTTAACAGTGACTTAAGGTACAGATGTGAACAGATTGATAAGGTAGATGTTAACTGTGACTTAAGGTACAGATGTGAACAGATTGATAAGTTAGATGTTAACTGTGACTTAAGGTATAGACATGAACAATTGGTAAAGTAGATGTTAACAGTGACTTAAGGTACAGATGTGAACAGATTGATAAGGTAGATGTTAACAGTGACTTAAGGTATAGACATGAACAATTGGTAAAGTAGATGTTAACAGTGACTTAAGGTACAGATGTGAACAGATTGATAAGGTAGATGTTAACTGTGACTTAAGGTATATACATGAACAATTGGTAAAGTAGATGTTAACAGTGACTTAAGGTACAGATGTGAACAGATTGATAAGTTAGATGTTAACTGTGACTTAAGGTACAGATGTGAACAGATTGATAAGGTAGATGTTAACTGTGACTTAAGGTATAGACATGAACAATTGGTAAAGTAGATGTTAACAGTGACTTAAGGTACAGATGTGAACAGATTGATAAGGTAGATGTTAACTGTGACTTAAGGTATAGACATGAACAACTGGTAAAGTAGATGTTAACAGTGACTTAAGGTACAGATGTGAACAGATTGATAAGTTAGATGTTAACTGTGACTTAAAGTACAGATGTGAACAGATTGATAAGGTAGATGTTAACTGTGACTTAAGGTACAGACATGAACAATTGGTAAAGTAGATGTTAACAGTGACTTAAGGTACAGATGTGAACAGATTGATAAGATAGATGTTAACTGTGACTTAAGGTACAGATGTGAACAGATTGATAAGTTAGATGTTAACAGTGACTTAAGGTACAGATGTGAACAGATTGATAAGTAGATGTTAACAGTGACTTAAGGTACAGATGTGAACAGATTGATAAGGTAGATGTTAACAGTGACTTAAGGTAGAGACATGATGTGTAGATGTTAACAGTGACTTAAGGTACAGATGTGAACAGATTGATAAGGTAGATGTTAACTGTGACTTAAGGTACAGATGTGAACAGATTGATAAGTTAGATGTTAACTGTGACTTAAGGTACAGATGTGAACAGATTGATAAGTTAGATGTTAACTGTGACTTAAGGTATATACATGAACAATTGGTAAAGTAGATGTTAACAGTGACTTAAGGTACAGATGTGAACAGATTGATAAGGTAGATGTTAACTGTGACTTAAGGTATAGACATGAACAATTGGTAAAGTAGATGTTAACAGTGACTTAAGGTACAGATGTGAACAGATTGATAAGTTAGATGTTAACTGTGACTTAAAGTACAGATGTGAACAGATTGATAAGGTAGATGTTAACTGTGACTTAAGGTACAGATGTGAACAGATTGATAAGGTAGATGTTAACTGTGACTTAAGGTATAGACATGAACAATTGGTAAAGTAGATGTTAACAGTGACTTAAGGTACAGATGTGAACAGATTGATAAGTTAGATGTTAACTGTGACTTAAGGTATAGACATGAACAATTGGTAAAGTAGATGTTAACAGTGACTTAAGGTACAGATGTGAACAGATTGATAAGTAGATGTTAACTGTGACTTAAGGTACAGATGTGAACAGATTGATAAGGTAGATGTTAACTGTGACTTAAGGTATATACATGAACAATTGGTAAAGTAGATGTTAACAGTGACTTAAGGTACAGATGTGAACAGATTGATAAGGTAGATGTTAACTGTGACTTAAGGTATAGACATGAACAATTGGTAAAGTAGATGTTAACAGTGACTTAAGGTACAGATGTGAACAGATTGATAAGTTAGATGTTAACTGTGACTTAAAGTACAGATGTGAACAGATTGATAAGGTAGATGTTAACTGTGACTTAAGGTATAGACATGAACAATTGGTAAAGTAGATGTTAACAGTGACTTAAGGTACAGATGTGAACAGATTGATAAGGTAGATGTTAACTGTGACTTAAGGTATAGACATGAACAATTGGTAAAGTAGATGTTAACAGTGACTTAAGGTACAGATGTGAACAGATTGATAAGGTAGATGTTAACTGTGACTTAAGGTATAGACATGAACAATTGGTAAAGTAGATGTTAACAGTGACTTAAGGTACAGATGTGAACAGATTGATAAGTTAGATGTTAACTGTGACTTAAGGTACAGATGTTAACAGATTGATAAGGTAGATGTTAACTTACTTAAGGTATAGACATGAACAATTGGTAAAGTAGATGTTAACAGTGACTTAAGGTACAGATGTGAACAGATTGATAAGGTAGATGTTAACTGTGACTAAGGTATAGACATGAACAACTGGTAGATGTTAACTTAAGGTACAGATGTGAACAGATTGATAAGTTAGATGTTAACTGTGACTTAAGGTACAGATGTGAACAGATTGATAAGGTAGATGTTAACAGTGACTTAAGGTATAGACATGAACAATTGGTAAAGTAGATGTTAACAGTGACTTAAGGTACAGATGTGAACAGATTGATAAGGTAGATGTTAACTGTGACTTAAGGTACAGATGTGAACAGATTGATAAGTTAGATGTTAACTGTGACTTAAGGTATATACATGAACAATTGGTAAAGTAGATGTTAACAGTGACTTAAGGTACAGATGTGAACAGATTGATAAGGTAGATGTTAACTGTGACTTAAGGTATAGACATGAACAATTGGTAAAGTAGATGTTAACAGTGACTTAAGATACAGATGTGAACAGATTGATAAGTTAGATGTTAACTGTGACTTAAGGTACAGATGTGAACAGATTGATAAGTTAGATGTTAACTGTGACTTAAGGTATAGACATGAACAATTGGTAAAGTAGATGTTAACAGTGACTTAAGGTACAGATGTGAACAGATTGATAAGGTAGATGTTAACTGTGACTTAAGGTATAGACATGAACAACTGGTAAAGTAGATGTTAACAGTGACTTAAGGTACAGATGTGAACAGATTGATAAGTTAGATGTTAACTGTGACTTAAGGTACAGATGTGAACAGATTGATAAGGTAGATGTTAACTGTGACTTAAGGTATGACATGAACAATTGGTAAAGTAGATGTTAACAGTGACTTAAGGTACAGATGTGAACAGATTGATAAGATGTTAACTGACTTAAGGTTAACAGATGTGTTAACTTAAGGTATACATGAACAATTGGTAAAGTAGATGTTAACAGTGACTTAAGGTACAGATGTGAACAGATTGATAAGGTAGATGTTAACTGTGACTTAAGGTATAGACATGAACAATTGGTAAAGTAGATGTTAACAGTGACTTAAGGTACAGATGTGAACAAATTGATAAGTTAGATGTTAACAGTGACTTAAGGTACAGATGTGAACAGATTGATAAGGTAGATGTTAACAGTGACTTAAGGTATAGACATGAACAATTGGTAAAGTAGATGTTAACAGTGACTTAAGGTACAGATGTGAACAGATTGATAAGTTAGATGTTAACTGTGACTTAAGGTACAGATGTGAACAGATTGATAAGGTAGATGTTAACTGTGACTTAAGGTATATGAACAGATTGGTAAAGTAGATGTTAACAGTGACTTAAGGTACAGATGTGAATAGATTGATAAGGTAGATGTTAACAGTGAATTAAGCTACAGATGTGAACAGATTGATAAGTTAGATGTTAACTGTGACTTAAGGTACAGATGTGAACAGATTGATAAGGTAGATGTTAACAGTGACTTAAGGTACAGATGTGAACAGATTGATAAGTTAGATGTTAACTGTGACTTAAGGTACAGATGTGAACAGATTGATAAGTTAGATGTTAACTGTGACTTAAGGTATAGACATGAACAATTGGTAAAGTAGATGTTAACAGTGACTTAAGGTACAGATGTGAACAGATTGATAAGGTAGATGTTAACTGTGACTTAAGGTATAGACATGAACAATTGGTAAAGTAGATGTTAACAGTGACTTAAGGTACAGATGTGAACAGATTGATAAGGTAGATGTTAACTGTGACTTAAGGTATAGATGTGAACAGATTGATAAGTTAGATGTTAACTGTGACTTAAGGTACAGATGTGAACAGATTGATAAGTTAGATGTTAACTGTGACTTAAGGTATAGACATGAACAACTGGTAAAGTAGATGTTAACAGTGACTTAAGGTACAGATGTGAACAGATTGATAAGTTAGATGTTAACTGTGACTTAAGGTACAGATGTGAACAGATTGATAAGGTAGATGTTAACTGTGACTTAAGGTATAGACATGAACAACTGGTAAATTAGATGTTAACAGTGACTTAAGGTACAGATGTGAACAGATTGATAAGTTAGATGTTAACTTAAAGTACAGATGTGAACAGATTGATAAGGTAGATGTTAACATTAAGGTATAGACATGAACAATTGGTAAAGTAGATGTCAACAGTGACTTAAGATACAGATGTGAACAGATTGATAAGGTAGATGTTAACTGTGACTTAAGGTACAGATGTGAACAGATTGATAAGTTAGATGTTAACTGTTACTTAAGGTATATGCATGAACAATTGGTAAAGTAGATGTTAACAGTGACTTAAGGTACAGATGTGAACAAATTGATAAGGTAGATGTTAACATTGACTTAAGGTATAGACATGAACAATTGGTAAAGTAGATGTTAACAGTGACTTAAGGTACAGATGTGAACAGATTGATAAGTTAGATGTTAACTGTGACTTAAGGTACAGATGTGAACAGATTGATAAGGTAGATGTTAACAGTGACTTAAGGTACAGATGTGAACAGATTGATAAGTTAGATGTTAACTGTGACTTAAAGTACAGATGTGAACAGATTGATAAGGTAGATGTTAACTGTGACTTAAGGTATGACATGAACAATTGGTAAAGTAGATGTTAACAGTGACTTAAGGTACAGATGTGAACAGATTGATAAGGTAGATGTTAACTGTGACTTAAGGTATAGTGAACAATTGGTAAAGTAGATGTTAACAGTGACTTAAGGTACAGATGTGAACAGATTGATAAGTTATATGTTAACTGTGACTTAAGGTATAGACATGAACAATTGGTAAAGTAGATGTTAACAGTGACTTAAGGTACAGATGTGAACAGATTGATAAGGTAGATGTTAACTGTGACTTAAGGTACAGATGTGAACAGATTGATAAGTTAGATGTTAACTGTTACTTAAGGTATATACATGAACAACTGGTAAAGTAGATGTTAACAGTGACTTAAGGTACAGATGTGAACAGATTGATAAGGTAGATGTTAACTGTGACTTAAGGTATAGACATGAACAACTGGTAAAGTAGATGTTAACAGTGACTTAAGGTACAGATGTGAACAGATTGATAAGTTAGATGTTAACTGTGACTTAAGGTACAGATGTGAACAGATTGATAAGGTAGATGTTAACTGTGACTTAAGGTATAGACATGAACAATTGGTAAAGTAGATGTTAACAGTGACTTAAGGTACAGATGTGAACAGATGTTAACAGTGACTTAAGGTAAGGTGAACAGATGTAAGGTAGATGTTAACTGTGACTTAAGGTACAGATGTGAACAGATTGATAAGTTAGATGTTAACTGTGACTTAAGGTATATACATGAACAATTGGTAAAGTAGATGTTAACAGTGACTTAAGGTACAGATGTGAACAAATTGATAAGGTAGATGTTAACAATGACTTAAGGTATAGACATGAACAATTGGTAAAGTAGATGTTAACAGTGACTTAAGGTACAGATGTGAACAGATTGATAAGGTAGATGTTAACTGTGACTTAAGGTATAGACATGAACAACTGGTAAAGTAGATGTTAACAGTGACTTAAGGTACAGATGTGAACAGATTGATAAGTTAGATGTTAACTGTGACTTAAGGTACAGATGTGAACAGATTGATAAGGTAGATGTTAACAGTGACTTAAGGTATAGACATGAACAATTGGTAAAGTAGATGTTAACAGTGACTTAAGGTACAGATGTGAACAGATTGATAAGTTAGATGTTAACTGTGACTTAAGGTACAGATGTGAACAGATTGATAAGGTAGATGTTAACTGTGACTTAAGGTATAGACATGAACAATTGGTAAAGTAGATGTTAACAGTGACTTAAGGTACAGATGTGAACAGATTGATAAGGTAGATGTTAACTGTGACTTAAGGTATAGACATGAACAACTGGTAAAGTAGATGTTAACAGTGACTTAAGGTACAGATGTGAACAGATTGATAAGTTAGATGTTAACTGTGACTTAAGGTACAGATGTGAACAGATTGATAAGGTAGATGTTAACTGTGACTTAAGGTACAGATGTGAACAGATTGATAAGTTAGATGTTAACTGTGACTTAAGGTACAGATGTGAACAGATTGATAAGTTAGATGTTAACTGTGACTTAAGGTATATACATGAACAACTGGTAAAGTAGATGTTAACAGTGACTTAAGGTACAGATGTGAACAGATTGATAAGTTAGATGTTAACTGTGACTTAAGGTATAGACATGAACAATTGGTAAAGTAGATGTTAACAGTGACTTAAGGTACAGATGTGAATAGATTGATAAGGTAGATGTTAACAGTGAATTAAGCTACAGATGTGAACAAATTGATAAGTTAAGTGTTAACTGTGACTTAAGGTACAGATGTGAACAGATTGATAAGGTAGATGTTAACTGTGACTTAAGGTATAGACATGAACAACTGGTAAAGTAGATGTTAACAGTGACTTAAGGTACAGATGTGAACAGATTGATAAGTTAGATGTTAACAGTGACTTAAAGTACAGATGTGAACAGATTGATAAGGTAGATGTTAACAGTGACTTAAGGTATAGACATGAACAATTGGTAAAGTAGATGTTAACAGTGACTTAAGATACAGATGTGAACAGATTGATAAGGTAGATGTTAACTGTGACTTAAGGTACAGATGTGAACAGATTGATAAGTTAGATGTTAACTGTGACTTAAGGTATATACATGAACAATTGGTAAAGTAGATGTTAACAGTGACTTAAGGTACAGATGTGAACAAATTGATAGGGTAGATGTTAACATTGGCTTAAGGTATAGACATGAACAATTGGTAAAGTAGATGTTAACAGTGACTTAAGGTACAGATGTGAACAGATTGATAAGTTAGATGTTAACTGTGACTTAAGGTACAGATGTGAACAGATTGATAAGTTAGATGTTAACTGTGACTTAAGGTATAGACATGAACAATTGGTAAAGTAGATGTTAACAGTGACTTAAGGTACAGATGTGAACAGATTGATAAGGTAGATGTTAACTGTGACTTAAGGTATAGACATGAACAACTGGTAAAGTAGATGTTAACAGTGACTTAAGGTACAGATGTGAACAAATTGATAAGTTAGATGTTAACTGTGACTTAAGGTATAGACATGAACAATTGGTAAAGTAGATGTTAACAGTGACTTAAGGTACAGATGTGAATAGATTGATAAGGTAGATGTTAACTGTGACTTAAGGTATAAACATGAACAATTGGTAAAGTAGATGTTAACAGTGACTTAAGGTACAGATGTGAACAGATTGATAAGGTGGATTTTAACTGTGACTTAAATTATAGACATGAACAACTGGTAAAGTAGATGTTAACAGTGATTTAAGCTACAGATGTGAACAAATTGATAAGTTAGATGTTAACTGTGACTTAAAGTACAGATGTGAACAGATTGATAAGGTAGATGTTAACTGTGACTTAAGGTATAGACATGAAGAACTGGTAAAGTAGATGTTAACAGTGACTTAAGGTGCAGATGTGAACAGATTGATAAGTTAGATGTTAACTGTGACTTAAAGTACAGATGTGAACAGATTGATAAGGTAGATGTTAACAGTGACTTAAGGAAAAGACATGAACAATTGGTAAAGTAGATGTTAACAGTGACTTAACGTACATATGTGAACAGACTGATAAGGTAGATGTTAAGTGTGACTTAAGGTACAGATGTGAACAGATTGATAAGTTAGATGTTAACTGTTACTTAAGGTATATACATGAACAATTGGTAAAGTAGATGTTTACAGTGACTTAAGGTACAGATGTGAAGAAATTGATAGGGTAGATGTTAACATTGGCTTAAGGTATAGACATGAACAATTGGTAAAGTAGATGTTAACAGTGACTTAAGGTACAGATGTGAACAGATTGATAAGTTAGATGTTAACTGTGACTTAAGGTACAGATGTGAACAGATTGATAAGTTAGATGTTAACTGTTACTTAAGGTATATGCATGAACAATTGGTAAAGTAGATGTTAACAGTGACTTAAGGTACAGATGTGAACAGATTGATAAGGTAGATGTTAACTGTGACTTAAGGTATAGACATGAACAATTGGTAAAGTAGATGTTAACAGTGACTTAAGGTACAGATGTGAACAGATTGATAAGTTAGATGTTAACTGTGACTTAAGGTATAGACATGAACAATTGGTAAAGTAGATGTTAACAGTGACTTAAGGTACAGATGTGAACAAATTGATAAGTTAAGTGTTAACTGTGACTTAAGGTACAGATGTGAACAGATTGATAAGGTAGATGTTAACTGTGACTTAAGGTATAGACATGAACAATTGGTAAAGTAGATGTTAACAGTGACTTAAGATACAGATGTGAACAGATTAATAAGATAGATGTTAACTGTGACTTAAGGTATAGACATGAACAACTGGTAAAGTAGATGTTAACAGTGACTTAAGGTACAGATGTGAACAGATTGATAAGTTAGATGTTAACTGTGACTTAAAGTACAGATGTGAACAGATTGATAAGGTAGATGTTAACTGTGACTTAAGGTATAGACATGAACAACTGGTAAAGTAGATGTTAACAGTGACTTAAGGTACAGATGTGAACAGATTGATAAGTTAGATGTTAACTGTGACTTAAAGTACAGATGTGAACAGATTGATAAGGTAGATGTTAACAGTGACTTAAGGTATAGACATGAAGAACTGGTAAAGTAGATGTTAACAGTGACTTAAGGTGCAGATGTGAACAGATTGATAAGTTAGATGTTAACTGTGACTTAAAGTACAGATGTGAACAGATTGATAAGGTAGATGTTAACAGTGACTTAAGGAAAAGACATGAACAATTGGTAAAGTAGATGTTAACAGTGACTTAACGTACATATGTGAACAGACTGATAAGGTAGATGTTAAGTGTGACTTAAGGTACAGATGTGAACAGATTGATAAGTTAGATGTTAACTGTTACTTAAGGTATATACATGAACAATTGGTAAAGTAGATGTTTACAGTGACTTAAGGTACAGATGTGAACAGATTGATAAGGTAGATGTTAACATTGGCTTAAGGTATAGACATGAACAATTGGTAAAGTAGATGTTAACAGTGACTTAAGGTACAGATGTGAACAGATTGATAAGTTAGATGTTAACTGTGACTTAAGGTACAGATGTGAACAGATTGATAAGTTAGATGTTAACACTTAAGGTATATGCATGAGCAATTGGTAAAGTAGATGTTAACAGTGACTTAAGGTACAGATGTGAACAGATTGATAAGGTAGATGTTAACTGTGACTTAAGGTATAGACATGAACAATTGGTAAAGTAGATGTTAACAGTGACTTAAGGTACAGATGTGAACAGATTGATAAGGTAGATGTTAACTGTGACTTAAGGTATAGACATGAACAATTGGTAAAGTAGATGTTAACAGTGACTTAAGGTACAGATGTGAACAGATTGATAAGGTAGATGTTAACTGTGACTTAAGGTATAGACATGAACAATTGGTAAAGTAGATGTTAACTGTGACTTAAGGTACAGATGTGAACAGATTGATAAGTTAGATGTTAACTGTGACTTAAAGTACAGATGTGAACAGATTGATAAGGTAGATGTTAACTGTGACTTAAGGTATAGACATGAACAACTGGTAAAGTAGATGTTAACAGTGACTTAAGGTACAGATGTGAACAGATTGATAAGTTAGATGTTAACTGTGACTTAAAGTACAGATGTGAACAGATTGATAAGGTAGATGTTAACTGTGACTTATGGTATAGACATGAACAATTGGTAAAGTAGATGTTAACAGTGACTTAAGGTACAGATGTGAACAGATTGATAAGTTAGATGTTAACTGTGACTTAAAGGTACAGATGTGAACAGATTGATAAGGTAGATGTTAACTGTGACTTAAGGTATAGACATGAACAATTGGTAAAGTAGATGTTAACAGTGACTTAAGCTACAGATGTGAACAAATTGATAAGTTAAATGTTAACTGTGACTTAAGGTATAGACATGAACAATTGGTAAAGTAGATGTTAACAGTGACTTAAGGTACAGATGTGAACAGATTGATAAGGTAGATGTTAACTGTGACTTAAGGTATAGACATGAACAATTGATAAGTTAGATGTTAACAGTGACTTAAGGTACAGATGTGAACAGATTGATAAGGTAGATGTTAACTGTGACTTAAGGTATAGACATGAACAACTGGTAAAGTAGATGTTAACTGTGACTTAAGGTACAGATGTGAACAGATTGATAAGTTAGATGTTAACTGTGACTTAAAGTACAGATGTGAACAGATTGATAAGGTAGATGTTAACTGTGACTTAAGGTATAGACATGAACAATTGGTAAAGTAGATGTTAACAGTGACTTAAGGTACAGATGTGAACAGATTGATAAGGTAGATGTTAACTGTGACTTAAGGTATAGACATGAACAACTGGTAAAGTAGATGTTAACAGTGACTTAAGGTACAGATGTGAACAAATTGATAAGTTAGATGTTAACTGTGACTTAAAGTACAGATGTGAACAGATTGATAAGGTAGATGTTAACAGTGACTTAAGGTATAGACATGAACAACTGGTAAAGTAGATGTTAACAGTGACTTAAGGTACAGATGTGAACAGATTGATAAGTTAGATGTTAACTGTGACTTAAGGTACAGATGTGAACAGATTGATAAGTTAGATGTTAACTGTGACTTAAAGTACAGATGTGAACAGATTGATAAGGTAGATGTTAACTGTGACTTAAGGTATAGACATGAACAATTGGTAAAGTAGATGTTAACAGTGACTTAAGGTACAGATGTGAACAGATTGATAAGTTAGATGTTAACTGTGACTTAAGGTACAGATGTGAACAGATTGATAAGTTAGATGTTAACTGTTACTTAAGGTATATGCATGAACAATTGGTAAAGTAGATGTTAACAGTGACTTAAGGTACAGATGTGAACAGATTGATAAGGTAGATGTTAACTGTGACTTAAGGTATAGACATGAACAATTGGTAAAGTAGATGTTAACAGTGACTTAAGGTACAGATGTGAACAATTGATAAGTTAGATGTTAACTGTGACTTAAGGTATAGACATGAACAACTGGTAAAGTAGATGTTAACAGTGACTTAAGCTACAGATGTGACAAATTGATAAGTTAAGAAACTGTGACTTAAGGTACAGATTGAACAGATTGATAAGGTAGATGTTAACTGTTACTTAAGGTATATACATGAACAATTGGTAAAGTAGATGTTAACAGTGACTTAAGATACAGATGTGAACAGATTGATAAGATAGATGTTAACTGTGACTTAAGGTATAGACATGAACAACTGGTAAAGTAGATGTTAACTGTGACTTAAGGTACAGATGTGAACAGATTGATAAGTTAGATGTTAACTGTGACTTAAAGTACAGATGTGAACAGATTGATAAGGTAGATGTTAACTGTGACTTAAGGTATAGACATGAAGAACTGGTAAAGTAGATGTTAACAGTGACTTAAGGTACAGATGTGAACAGATTGATAAGTTAGATGTTAACTGTGACTTAAAGTACAGATGTGAACAGATTGATAAGGTAGATGTTAACAGTGACTTAAGGTATAGACATGAAGAACTGGTAAAGTAGATGTTAACAGTGACTTAAGGTGCAGATGTGAACAGATTGATAAGTTAGATGTTAACTGTGACTTAAAGTACAGGTGTGAACAGATTGATAAGGTAGATGTTAACAGTGACTTAAGGAAAAGACATGAACAATTGGTAAAGTAGATGTTAACAGTGACTTAACGTACATATGTGAACAGACTGATAAGGTAGATGTTAAGTGTGACTTAAGGTACAGATGTGAACAGATTGATAAGTTAGATGTTAACTGTTACTTAAGGTATATACATGAACAATTGGTAAAGTAGATGTTTACAGTGACTTAAGGTACAGATGTGAAGAAATTGATAGGGTAGATGTTAACATTGGCTTAAGGTATAGACATGAACAATTGGTAAAGTAGATGTTAACAGTGACTTAAGGTACAGATGTGAACAGATTGATAAGTTAGATGTTAACTGTGACTTAAGGTACAGATGTGAACAGATTGATAAGTTAGATGTTAACTGTTACTTAAGGTATATGCATGAACAATTGGTAAAGTAGATGTTAACAGTGACTTAAGGTACAGATGTGAACAGATTGATAAGGTATATTTTAACTGTGACTTAAGGTATAGACATGAACAATTGGTAAAGTAGATGTTAACAGTGACTTAAGGTACAGATGTGAACAGATTGATAAGGTAGATGTTAACTGTGACTTAAGGTATAAACATGAACAATTGGTAAAGTAGATGTTAACAGTGACTTAAGGTACAGATGTGAACAGATTGATAAGGTAGATTTTAACTGTGACTTAAGGTATAGACATGAACAACTGGTAAAGTAGATGTTAACTGTGACTTAAGGTACAGATGTGAACAGATTGATAAGTTAGATGTTAACTGTGACTTAAAGTACAGATGTGAACAGATTGATAAGGTAGATGTTAACTGTGACTTAAGGTATAGACATGAAGAACTGGTAAAGTAGATGTTAACAGTGACTTAAGGTGCAGATGTGAACAGATTGATAAGTTAGATGTTAACTGTGACTTAAAGTACAGATGTGAACAGATTGATAAGGTAGATGTTAACAGTGACTTAAGGTATAGACATGAAGAACTGGTAAAGTAGATGTTAACAGTGACTTAAGGTGCAGATGTGAACAGATTGATAAGTTAGATGTTAACTGTGACTTAAAGTACAGGTGTGAACAGATTGATAAGGTAGATGTTAACTGTGACTTAAGGTATAGACATGAACAACTGGTAAAGTAGATGTTAACAGTGACTTAAGCTACAGATGTGAACAAATTGATAAGTTAAATGTTAACTGTGACTTAAGGTATAGACATGAACAATTGGTAAAGTAGATGTTAACAGTGACTTAAGGTACAGATGTGAACAGATTGATAAGATAGATGTTAACTGTGACTTAAGGTATAAACATGTACAATTGATAAGTTAGATGTTAACTGTGACTTAAAGTACAGATGTGAACAGATTGATAAGGTAGATGTTAACTGTGACTTAAGGTATAGACATGAAGAACTGGTAAAGTAGATGTTAACAGTGACTTTAAGGTACAGATGTGAACAGATTGATAAGTTAGATGTTAACTGTGACTTAAAGTACAGATGTGAACAGATTGATAAGGTAGATGTTAACAGTGACTTAAGGAAAAGACATGAACAATTGGTAAAGTAGATGTTAACAGTGACTTAAGGTACAGATGTGAACAGATTGATAAGGTAGATGTTAACTGTGACTTAAGGTATAGACATGAACAACTGGTAAAGTAGATGTTAACAGTGACTTAAGCTACAGATGTGAACAAATTGATAAGTTAGATGTTAACTGTGACTTAAAGTACAGATGTGAACAGATTGATAAGGTAGATGTTAACAGTGACTTAAGGTATAGACATGAAGAACTGGTAAAGTAGATGTTAACAGTGACTTAAGGTGCAGATGTGAACAGATTGATAAGTTAGATGTTAACTGTGACTTAAGGTACAGATGTGAACAGATTGATAAGTTAGATGTTAACTGTGACTTAAAGTACAGATGTGAACAGATTGATAAGGTAGATGTTAACTGTGACTTAAGGTATAGACATGAACAACTGGTAAAGTAGATGTTAACAGTGACTTAAGGTACAGATGTGAACAGATTGATAAGTTAGATGTTAACTGTGACTTAAAGTAAAGATGTGAACAGATTGATAAGGTAGATGTTAACAGTGACTTAAGGTATAGACATGAAGAACTGGTAAAGTAGATGTTAACAGTGAGTTAAGGTGCAGATGTGAACAGATTAATAAGATAGATGTTAACTGTGACATAAGGTATAGACATGAACAACTGGTAAAGTAGATGTTAACTGTGACTTAAGGTACAGATGTGAACAGATTGATAAGTTAGATGTTAACTGTGACTTAAAGTACAGATGTGAACAGATTGATAAGGTAGATGTTAACTGTGACTTAAGGTATAGACATGAAGAACTGGTAAAGTAGATCTTAACAGTGACTTAAGGTGCAGATGTGAACAGATTGATAAGTTAGATGTTAACTGTGACTTAAAGTACAGATGTGAACAGATTGATAAGGTAGATGTTAACAGTGACTTAAGGTATAGACATGAAGAACTGGTAAAGTAGATGTTAACAGTGACTTAAGGTGCAGATGTGAACAGATTGATAAGTTAGATGTTAACTGTGACTTAAAGTACAGGTGTGAACAGATTGATAAGGTAGATGTTAACAGTGACTTAAGGAAAAGACATGAACAATTGGTAAAGTAGATGTTAACAGTGACTTAACGTACAGATGTGAACAGATTGATAAGTTTGATGTGAATTAAGGTACAGATGTGAACATATCTACTGTATAACTGGACATGAACTTTCACCTGTCTTTGTTCCAGTTCTATTCAGGATACTTCTCTATGACTTTACCAGATGCTGTTTTCTATATCTGTGAAGTTAATAAATACTAAAGACAAGTGATTATAGTAATTTATAACGTTGATGACTTCATTTTTACATTTGTAAGACTTTGCCTAAAATGAGGAAACTCAAATCTAACTCTATCCAAACAGTTACACAAAATCAATATGGGTCCTGGTCTTCCAGAGAAACATAGATAATTGTTTTATCAAGTATGGTGTGTTTTAACTCGAAAAAGGTCGTCCTTTTGATTGTCTCTATGTTTCTCATAATGTACTCACCAATGTCTCTAATGACGGCTGTGACTTGAAGGGAAAATAAAATATTAGTTGGAAAGAGGCTTTCCAAAGACAGAAATTGGTTAAAACATGTCAATATATTTCCAGGAATCAACCTTCCATTTTTGTCTTTTTGATGACTATGTAATGTACGTGTACAAAATGTTATGAAATTACACATTGCTATATATTTTAAAAAATATAAAATTACAAATATGCTCTTGTTCTGTATAATTCCTCAAATGCGATGGCATGATTGTCTTTTACCAAACTAACCGTAGAATATTTTGTTTTGTACTTTGTTATAACAAACTGTACTGCACGATATACGTTACATTAAAACTAACCTTAGAGTATTACCGTTTTGTTCTTTGTTATAACAAACTATACTGCACGATCTACGTTATATTGAAACTAAACTTACAGTATTACCGTTTTGTGCTTTGTTATAACAAACTATACTGCATGAGCTACGTTACATTAAAATTAACCTTACAGTATAACCATTTTGTACTTTGTTATAACAAACTATACTGCACGATCTACGTTATGTTAAAACTAACCTTACAGTATTAACGTTTCGTATTTCGTTATAACAAACTACACTGTTCGATCTACGTTACATTAAGACTAACATTAGAATATTAACGCTTCGTATATCGTTATAACAAACTATACTGCAGGATCTACGTTATATTAAAACTAACCTTACAGTATTACCATTTTGTACTTTGTTATAACAAACTATACTGCACGATCTACGTTATATTAAAACTAACCTTACAGTATAACCATTTTGTACGATGTTATAACAAACTATACTGCACGATCTACGTTATGTTAAAACTAACCTTACAGTATTACCGTTTTGTACTTTGTTATAACAAACTATACTGTTCGATCTACGTTACGTTAAAACTAACCTAAGAGTATTACCGTTTTGTACTTTGTTATAACAAACTATACTGTTCGATCTACGTTACATTAAGACTAACCTTAGAGTATTACCGTTTTGTACTTTGTTATTACAAACTATACTGTTCGATCTACGTTACATTAAGACTAACCTTACAGTATTACCGTTTTGTACTTTGTTATAACAAACTATACTGTTCGATCTACGTTACATTAAAACTAATCTTACAGTATTACCGTTTTGTACTTTGTTATAGCAAACTATACTGTTCGATCTACGTTACGTTAAAACTAACCTAAGAGTATTACCGTTTTGTACTTTGTTATAACAAACTATACTGTTCGATCTACGTTACTTTAAAACTAACCTTAGGTATTACCGTTTTGTACTTTGTTATAACAAACTATACTGTTCGATCTACGTTACATTAGGATTGACCTTAGAATATTAACGCTTCGTATTTCGTTATAACAAACTATACTATTCGATTTACGTTACATTAAAACTGACCTTACAGTATTATCGTTTTGTACTTTGTTATAACAAACTATACTGTTCGATCTACGTTAAATTTAGACTAACCTTACAGTATTACCGTTTTGTACTTCGTTGTAATAAACTATACTGTTCGATCTACGTTATTTGCGTATTTTTCTTTCTTCCACGTAGAATAATTTATAACATCAACAACGCCGTTTAGAAAAAAAAACAAATTTGATTTTAATATTCCGGTTAGAATCGATACACAGGATGATAGAAACCAATACATTAAATCATCCGCTTATAAGATCTATACGTGATATTCGTTTTCGAGGAAAAGAAACAACCATAACGAGAAATAACATGAATAACTTATGTGTGATAAATTTTTCAACAGGAGTGATGAACTGAGGGTTTACTTCTAAGTTACGATGTTCATTACTACTACAAATTATTGTATGTAACATTAATACACGGGGAAACAAAAACGATCGTTACAATCAATCAAACCCCGATAGCTCAGCAGTGAGCTTTGGGGTTTATATCGTTAAAATTCGGGGCTCGATCCTTGCGATGGGCACAGCGCTTATAGCAGGGTGTTTAGTTTTACGCCAAGAACACACAGGCTTTATTATATTTATTTGTCGCCCAGTGAGTCAGTGTTATGATTCTGGGCTTACAGCTCTAAAATCTGGGGTTTGGTCCTCACAGTAAAGATAGTACATACAGTCCATTGTTCACTTTTTTACGCTAAAATAAAGAACCCGATATTCCAACTAGATAATATCTGTGTGTCAAAGTTATGTAGTATCAATAAAAACCCACCCGGGAAATTTCGATACAATAAAGAAAAGAAAGTCTACTTAAGGTTTTTCTAATAAAATAACTGGAACTGAAATTTTGACCATGAACGCCAACTCAGGCGGAGGTAGGCTGCAAATCCACGTCTGAGCTCATAGTGTTCAGGTGCAAAACAGGTGATGACGTTTTATCGCACGAGATACTTCGTGGCTCTCAGCCCAACAGGTTTGTTTATTTGTTTCAAAGTATTGACGTGTAGGTGCGCAGATGATACGTGAGCATCCCCGTCTCTGACAGAACAGACGGAAGACAACTAGTCACCATCTTGTCTCATGGATTAGTTATATTTTAGTGACACTTTTATAAGATATACACGATTTTAAAGTGAACTTGCTTCTATGACAACGGGATGTGACCCAAGAATCCTCTTATTAACAGTCTGGGGAACGATGACCACTTGGGCACGATGGGATTTCAAGCGATTAAATCTATGGGCGATTATTGTCACGAGACAAATGCAATTTTTATCACACGCTGTGGGGGTAAACAATTAGTTTTGTTTCTATACTATACCGTGTCGGAAAACAGACAAACAAATACCCCTCAACCTTTGCGATGTCTGGAAAACTTTTTTTTAATTTTGCGCAAAGCTACTCGAGGGCTATCTGCGCTAGCCGTCCGTAATTTACTAGTGTAAGACTAGAAGGAAGGCAGCTAGTCATCACCTCCCACCGTCAACTACTGGGCTACTCTTTTACCAACGAATAGTGGGATTGACCCATAAATTATAACGCCCCATGGCTGAAAGGGCGAGCATGTTTGGTGCGACGGGGATTCGAACCTGCAACCCTTAGATTACGAGTCGAATGCCGTAACCCACCTGGCCAACCCTGGAAAACATACAATAAAGTCTAGTCAACATAAATCATTGGAGTAGAAAGCTTGGCTTACGGGGGACACGCACAAATACCATTAAATCTATTCAACGACACCCTGGCCATCATCAATGTACGTACCACGTGCTAGCTAGTAAGCTCACTAGTTATTCATGTTTGAATTAGTTCACCATCATCTTGATCGTTTTACACTATTTCACAGCTGCATCAAAGTAGATTTTCACCAAATTTTTACAATCGATGAAATAAGATACTGCTATTAAGATATATATCAAACAATAAAAAAATAAATAACACAGTATGTGCTCAACCTGAGATAGGTTTTATTGATATAGATATCTTTCCACCATTTTTAACGCCATGTTTGCATTATGTCTACAGAATATCGTTGCTGTATGTTCATTTGTTCCGAATCAACATCATAAAAAGAAAGAAAATATTATTACGTCAGTGACTTGAAAATTGTGTGAAAATCAAAATCACACGCGAACTACATTTAATAAATTGTAAGTAACACCATCACATAACAGTCATTTTATATGAGTTAGGCCTAAATGTGATGCCAAGGAAATTAGTTATAAATAGCTAGCGTAATCATTGACAGACGTTTTATGTTTTAAGCCTAAACGCTCTGCCCACGAAAATATTAATAAGAAGGTAAAACAATCACTTGTCAGACACTTGATGAGTTAAGCTTAAATATGTGGTCGAGGAAAATATTTATGAAGATATAGTATAATCGTCTAACATATATTTGAAGTGTTAAGCCTAAATGCTATGCTGACGAAAATATTCATAAGGAGGTAATACAGCTACCTAGCAGACATGTGATGAGTAGTTAAGCCTTATTAACAATCACTTTTATATGGAAACAACATCATATACACTAACTTTTAAGTGGGTCAGCTTATATAAAAATAACTATAACTTGTTGAACTGTGTATTAAAATTATTATGTGTTTCGCGGAGGATCTCTGTGGAAATTTGGAATCGGTTAAAGAAATAAACTCTAATCTCAGACTGACATAGAAAAAATTTGGTTGAAGTGCTTTTGAAATATACTTTCCTTCAAATGAAAAAAACACATCGTGATAACTGAAAAGGGTGTTGTTATTGGAAATGTTATAAGACCTTTTGAATACATAGTTTTTGTTGTGTGGACAGTGTGTCGTACCCATGGCAACACATGCGTGGTATCAACTACACAGCATTGATACTCTCACACAAACCTTCTTATAACAATATAGTATGTTAATTAAAACTTGTTATGCGTGAAGGAGTTAAATATATCATTTTAGTACGATTTACTGTCAGCAGAGAACTATTCAAAGAAAAAGAACATATAGATTTCCTTCACCTTAACTAAAGTAGTAAAATAGATATTATCATCTCAGAATATCATATAATAACACTATTAAAAAATAATACAGAAATACAAACACAACGTTTATAAATACATTTCAAATAGAACCGTCTTTCTAAGAACACTGTACATTATTTTTATTTTCACTTTTCTTGTTGACATCTTTCGAAGTTCTCAAATAAGTGGTTGAGTCTAACAACGCAAAATGCATATTTTTTCTTTATGTTCATTGGACTTAAGATTTTGGCCAGCAGTGTATTAATGGAGATTAAATATAAGTAAATATAAATGTTAGTGTTTTTTATACACTACACGTGTCCATTTATAACGTAATAACGTATGTTCGTCTCTGAACAAAGGCAGTTCTCAAGTTTTGACAATTAAACTTGATGTTGGTGGTTAAATACAAAACATTTTTAGTATTTAATAGGAAAATGTGAACACTATCAAAATAGTCTAAATACTAGCTGGTCAAACGTTTAAGACCATACTGAAACGAAGCGTTAATCGGTAAACACGTAACGAAATTTAGTCATTTGTGTTCAAGCATTAGCGTTGTCAACATCTCCCACTGACATCTTCTGTGTTACATTGGGTAAAAACATGGCAAAGGCTATAAAGTTGACAGAGTTTGAACGTGGCAGAATTGTCGAGCTGCAAAAGCAAGGTGTCTCTCAACATGCCATCGCTGATGAGATTGGGCGTAGTAAAACAGCTGTTACAAATTTCTTAAAAGACCCTGAGGGATACGGAACCAGAATTTCAAGTGGTCGGCCCAAGAAAATGTCGTCGGCGTTGAGCAAGAGGATTCGACAGGTTGCCTGGCAAGACACCAGCCGATCGTCGAACCAGATTAATGCCCTTACGGACGCAGAATGCAGCTCAAGAACAATAAGACGGCATCTACGAGAGAAAGGCTTTAAAAACGGTAAACGTCTTCAAAGTCCACGCCTCCTTCCACATCACGAAACAACGCGGTTAAACTTTGCTGAGAAGCACCAAACATGGAACGTAGAAAAGTGGACGAAGGTTTTGTTCTCTGATGAGAAAAAAATTAACCTGGATGGTCCGGATGGTTTCCAACGTTACTGTGTATTAACAAGACCTGTGTACTATTTTCTGTATTAACAAGACCTGTGTACTATTTTCTGTATTAACAAGACCTGTGTACTATTTTCTCTGTATTAACAAGACCTGTGTACTATTTTCTGTATTAACAAGACCTGTGTACTATTTCCTCTGTATTAACAAGACCTGTGTACTATTTTCTGTATTAACAAGACCTGTACTATTTTCTATTATTAACAAGACCTGTGTACTATTTTCTGTATTAACAAGACCTGTGTACTATTCTCTGTATTAACAAGACCTGTGTACTATTTTCTGTATTAACAAGACCTGTGTACTATTTTCTGTATTAACAAGACCTGTGTACTATTTTCTGTATTAACAAGACCTGTGTACTATTTTCATTGTATTAACAAGACCTGTGTACTATTTTCTGTATTAACAAGACCTGTGTACTATTTTCTGTATTAACAAGACCTGTGTACTATTTTCTGTATTAACAAGACCTGTGTACTATTCTCTGTATTAACAAGACCTGTGTACTTTTTCTGTATTAACAAGACCTGTGTACTATTTTCTGTATTAACTACTATTCTCTGTATTAACAAGACCTGTGTACTATTTTCTGTATTAACAAGACCTGTGTACTATTTTCTGTATTAACAAGACCTGTGTACTATTTTCTGTATTAACAAGACCTGTGTACTATTTTCTGTATTAACAAGACCTGTGTACTATTTTCTGTATTAACAAGACCTGTGTACTATTTTCTGTATTAACAAGACCTGTGTACTATTTTCTGTATTAACAAGACCTGTGTACTATTTTCTGTATTAACAAGACCTGTGTACTATTTTCTGTATTAACAAGACCTGTGTACTATTTTCTGTATTAACAAGACCTGTGTACTATTTTCTGTATTAACAAGACCTGTGTACTATTTTCTGTATTAACAAGACCTGTGTACTATTTTCTGTATTAACAAGACCTGTGTACTATTTTCTGTATTAACAAGACCTGTGTACTATTCTCTGTATTAACAAGACCTGTGTACTATTTTCTGTATTAACAAGACCTGTGTACTATTTTCTGTATTAACAAGACCTGTGTACTATTCTGTATTAACAAGACCTGTGTACTATTTTCTGTATTAACAAGACCTGTGTACTATTTTCTGTATTAACAAGACCTGTGTACTAATCTCTGTATTAACAAGACCTGTGTACTATTTTCACTATTTTCTGTATTAACAAGACCTCTGTACTATTTTCTGTATTAACAAGACCTCTGTACTATTTTCTGTATTAACAAGACCTGTGTACTATTTTCTGTATTAACAAGACCTGTGTACTATTTTCTGTATTAACAAGACCTGTGTACTATTTTCTGTATTAACAAGACCTGTGTACTATTTTCTGTATTAACAAGACCTGTGTACTATTTTCTGTATTAACAAGACCTGTGTACTATTTTCTGTATTAACAAGACCTGTGTACTATTTTCTGTATTAACAAGACCTGTGTACTATTTTCTGTATTAACAAGACCTGTGTACTATTTTCTGTATTAACAAGACCTGTGTACTATTTTCTGTATTAACAAGACCTGTGTACCTTTCTGTATTATTTTCTGTATTAACAAGACCTGTGTACTATTTTCTGTATTAACAAGACCTGTGTACTATTTTCTGTATTAACAAGACCTGTGTACTATTTTCTGTATTAACAAGACCTGTGTACTATTTTCTGTATTAACAAGACCTGTGTACTATTTCTGTATTAACAAGACCTGTGTACTATTTATTAACAAGACCTGTGTACTATTTTCTGTATTAACAAGACCTGTGTACTATTCTCTGTATTAACAAGACCTGTGTACTATTTTCTGTATTAACAAGACCTGTGTACTATTTTCTGTATTAACAAGACCTGTGTACTATTTTCTGTATTAACAAGACCTGTGTACTATTTTCTGTATTAACAAGACCTGTGTACTATTTTCTGTATTAACAAGACCTGTGTACTATTTTCTGTATTAACAAGACCGGTGTATTATTTTCTGTATTAACAAGACCTGTGTACTATTTTCTCTGTATTAACAAGACCTGTGTACTATTTTCTGTATTAACAAGACCTGTGTACTATTTTCTGTATTAACAAGACCTGTGTACTATTTTCTGTATTAACAAGACCTGTGTACTATTTGTGTACTCTGTATTGTATTAACAAGACCTGTGTACTATTTTCTGTATTAACAAGACCTGTGTACTATTTTGCTGTATTAACAAGACCTGTGTACTATTTTCTGTATTAACAAGACCTGTGTACTATTTTCTGTATTAACAAGACCTGTGTACTATTTTCTGTATTAACAAGACCTGTGTACTATTTTCTGTATTAACAAGACCTGTGTACTATTTTCTGTATTAACAAGACCTGTGTACTATTTTCTGTATTAACAAGACCTGTGTACTATTCTTCTGTATTAACAAGACCTGTGTACTATTTTCTGTATTAACAAGACCTGTGTACTATTTTCTGTATTAACAAGACCTGTGTACTATTTTCTGTATTAACAAGACCTGTGTACTATTTTCTGTATTAACAAGACCTGTGTACTATTTTCTGTATTAACAAGACCTGTGTACTATTCTCTGTATTAACAAGACCTGTGTACTATTTTCTGTATTAACAAGACCTGTGTACTATTTTCTGTATTAACAAGACCTGTGTACTATTTTCTGTATTAACAAGACCTGTGTACTATTCTCTGTATTAACAAGACCTGTGTACTATTTTCTGTATTAACAAGACCTGTGTACTATTTTCTGTATTAACAAGACCTGTGTACTATTTTCAAGACCTGTATTAACAAGACCTGTGTACTATTCTCTGTATTAACAAGACCTGTGTACTATTTTCTGTATTAACAAGACCTGTGTACTATTTTCTGTATTAACAAGACCTGTGTACTATTTTCTGTATTAACAAGACCTGTGTACTATTTTCTGTATTAACAAAACCTGTGTACTTTTCTTTGTATTAACAAGACCTGTGTACTATTTTCTGTATTAACAAGACCTGTGTACTATTTTCTGTATTAACAAGACCTGTGTACTATTCTCTGTATTAACAAGACCTGTGTACTATTTTCTGTATTAACAAGACCTGTGTACTATTTTCTGTATTAACAAGACCTGTGTACTATTTTCTGTATTAACAAGACCTGTGTACTATTTTCTGTATTAACAATTTACTATTTGTATTAACAAGACCTGTGTACTATTTTCTGTATTAACAAGACCTGTGTACTATTTTCTGTATTAACAAGACCTGTGTACTATTTTCTCTGTATTAACAAGACCTGTGTACTATTTTCTGTATTAACAAGACCTGTGTACTATTCTCTGTATTAACAAGACCTGTGTACTATTCTCTGTATTAACAAGACCTGTGTACTATTTTCTGTATTAACAAGACCTGTGTACTATTCTCTGTATTAACAAGACCTGTGTACTATTTTCTGTATTAACAAGACCTGTGTACTATTTTCTGTATTAACAAGACCTGTGTACTATTTTCTGTATTAACAAGACCTGTGTACTATTTTCTGTATTAACAAGACCTGTGTACTATTTTCTGTATTAACAAGACCTGTGTACTATTCTCTGTATTAACAAGACCTGTGTACTATTTTCTGTATTAACAAGACCTGTGTACTATTTTCTGTATTAACAAGACCTGTGTACTATTTTCTGTATTAACAAGACCTGTGTACTATTTTCTGTATTAACAAGACCTGTGTACTATTCTCTGTATTAACAAGACCTGTGTACTATTTTCTGTATTAACAAGACCTGTGTACTATTTTCTGTATTAACAAGACCTGTGTACTATTTTCTGTATTAACAAGACCTGTGTACTATTTTCTGTATTAACAAGACCTGTATAACAAGACCTGTATTCTCTGTATTAACAAGACCTGTGTACTATTTTCTGTATTAACAAGACCTGTGTACTATTTTCTGTATTAACAAGACCTGTGTACTATTTTCTGTATTAACAAGACCTGTGTACTATTTTCTGTATTAACAAGACCTGTGTACTATTTTCTGTATTAACAAGACCTGTGTACTATTTTCTGTATTAACAAGACCTGTGTACTATTTTCTGTATTAACAAGACCTGTGTACTATTTTCTGTATTAACAAGACCTGTGTACTATTTTCTGTATTAACAAGACCTGTGTACTATTTTCTGTATTAACAAGACCTGTGTACTATTTTCTGTATTAACAAGACCTGTGTACTATTCTCTGTATTAACAAGACCTGTGTACTATTTTCTGTATTAACAAGACCTGTGTACTATTCTCTGTATTAACAAGACCTGTGTACTATTTTCTGTATTAACAAGACCTGTGTACTATTTTCTGTATTAACAAGACCTGTGTACTATTTTCTGTATTAACAAGACCTGTGTACTATTCTCTGTATTAACAAGACCTGTGTACTATTTTCTGTATTAACAAGACCTGTGTACTATTTTCTGTATTAACAAGACCTGTGTACTATTTTCTGTATTAACAAGACCTGTGTACTATTTTCTGTATTAACAAGACCTGTGTACTATTTTCTGTATTAACAAGACCTGTGTACTATTTTCTATTAACAAGACCTGTGTACTGTATTAACAAGACCTGTGTACTATTTTCTCTGTATTAACAAGACCTGTGTACTATTTTCTGTCTGTATTAACAAGACCTGTGTACTATTTGTGTACTCTGTATTAACAAGACCTGTGTACTATTTTCTGTATTAACAAGACCTGTGTACTATTTTCTGTATTAACAAGACCTGTGTACTATTTTCTGTATTAACAAGACCTGTGTACTATTTTCTGTATTAACAAGACCTGTGTACTATTTTCTGTATTAACAAGACCTGTGTACTATTTTCTGTATTAACAAGACCTGTGTACTATTTTCTGTATTAACAAGACCTGTGTACTATTTTCTGTATTAACAAGACCTGTGTACTATTTTCTGTATTAACAAGACCTGTGTACTATTTTCTGTATTAACAAGACCTGTGTACTATTTTCTGTATTAACAAGACCTGTGTACTATTTTCTGTATTAACAAGACCTGTGTACTATTTTCTGTATTAACAAGACCTGTGTACTATTTTCTGTATTAACAAGACCTGTGTACTATTTTCTGTATTAACAAGACCTGTGTACTATTTTCTGTATTAACAAGACCTCTGTATTAACAAGACCTGTGTACTATTTTCTGTATTAACAAGACCTGTGTACTATTTTCTCTGTATTAACAAGACCTGTGTACTATTTTCTCTGTATTAACAAGACCTGTGTACTATTCTCTGTATTAACAAGACCTGTGTACTATTTTCTGTATTAACAAGACCTGTGTACTATTTTCTGTATTAACAAGACCTGTGTACTATTCTCTGTATTAACAAGACCTGTGTACTATTTTCTGTATTAACAAGACCTGTGTACTATTCTCTGTATTAACAAGACCTGTGTACTATTTCTCTGTGTATTTTTCTGTATTAACAAGACCTGTGTACTATTTTCTGTATTAACAAGACCTGTGTACTATTTTCTGTATTAACAAGACCTGTGTACTATTTTCTGTATTAACAAGACCTGTGTACTATTTTCTGTATTAACAAGACCTGTGTACTATTTTCTGTATTAACAAGACCTGTGTACTATTTTCTGTATTAACAAGACCTGTGTACTATTTTCTGTATTAACAAGACCTGTGTACTATTTTCTGTATTAACAAGACCTGTGTACTATTTTCTGTATTAACAAGACCTGTGTACTATTTTCTGTATTAACAAGACCTGTGTACTATTTTCTGTATTAACAAGACCTGTGACCTGTGTACTATTTTCTGTATTAACAAGACCTGTGTACTATTTTCTGTATTAACAAGACCTGTGTACTATTTTCTGTATTAACAAGACCTGTGTACTATTTTCTGTATTAACAAGACCTGTATTAACAAGACCTGTGTACTATTTTCTGTATTAACAAGACCTGTGTTATTTTCTGTATTAACAAGACCTGTGTACTATTTCTCTGTATTAACAAGACCTGTGTACTATTTTCTGTATTAACAAGACCTGTGTACTATTTTCTGTATTAACAAGACCTGTGTACTATTTTCTGTATTAACAAGACCTGTGTACTATTTTCTGTATTAACAAGACCTGTGTACTATTTTCTGTATTAACAAGACCTGTGTACTATTCTCTGTATTAACAAGACCTGTGTACTATTTTCTGTATTAACAAGACCTGTGTACTATTTTCTGTATTAACAAGACCTGTGTACTATTTTCTGTATTAACAAGACCTGTATTAACAAGACCTGTGTACTATTTTCTGTATTAACAAGACCTGTGTACTATTTTCTGTATTAACAAGACCTGTGTACTATTTTCTGTATTAACAAGACCTGTGTACTATTCTCTGTATTAACAAGACCTGTGTACTATTTTCTGTATTAACAAGACCTGTGTACTATTTTCTGTATTAACAAGACCTGTGTACTATTTTCTCTGTATTAACAAGACCTGTGTACTATTTTCTGTATTAACAAGACCTGTGTGTACTATTTTCTGTATTAACAAGACCTGTGTACTATTCTCTGTATTAACAAGACCTGTGTACTATTTTCTGTATTAACAAGACCTGTGTACTATTTTCTGTATTAACAAGACCTGTGTACTATTTTCTGTATTAACAAGACCTGTGTACTATTTTCTGTATTAACAAGACCTGTGTACTATTTTCTGTATTAACAAGACCTGTGTACTATTTTCTGTATTAACAAGACCTGTGTACTATTCTCTGTATTAACAAGACCTGTGTACTATTTTCTGTATTAACAAGACCTGTGTACTATTTTCTGTATTAACAAGACCTGTGTACTATTTTCTGTATTAACAAGACCTGTGTACTATTCTCTGTATTAACAAGACCTGTGTACTATTTTCTGTATTAACAAGACCTGTGTACTATTTTCTGTATTAACAAGACCTGTGTACTATTTTCTGTATTAACAAGACCTGTGTACTATTTTCTGTATTAACAAGACCTGTGTACTATTTTCTGTATTAACAAGACCTGTGTACTATTTTCTGTATTAACAAGACCTGTGTACTATTTTCTGTATTAACAAGACCTGTGTACTATTTTCTGTATTAACAAGACCTGTGTACTATTTTCTGTATTAACAAGACCTGTGTACTATTTTCTGTATTAACAAGACCTGTGTACTATTTTCTGTATTAACAAGACCTGTGTACTATTTTCTGTATTAACAAGACCTGTGTACTATTTTCTGTATTAACAAGACCTCTGTACTATTTTCTGTATTAACAAGACCTGTGTACTATTTTCTGTATTAACAAGACCTGTGTACTATTCTCTGTATTAACAAGACCTGTGTACTATTTTCTGTATTAACAAGACCTGTGTACTATTTTCTGTATTAACAAGACCTGTGTACTATTTTCTGTATTAACAAGACCTGTGTACTATTTTCTGTATTAACAAGACCTGTGTACTATTCTCTGTATTAACAAGACCTGTGTACTATTCTCTGTATTAACAAGACCTGTGTACTATTCTCTGTATTAACAAGACCTGTGTACTATTTTCTGTATTATTAACAAGACCTGTGTACTATTTTCTGTATTAACAAGACCTGTGTACTATTTTCTGTATTAACAAGACCTGTGTACTATTTTCTGTATTAACAAGACCTGTGTACTATTTTCTGTATTAACAAGACCTGTGTACTATTTTCTGTATTAACAAGACCTGTGTACTATTTCTGTATTAACTGTATTAACAAGACCTGTGTACTATTTTCTGTATTAACAAGACCTGTGTACTATTTTCTGTATTAACAAGACCTGTGTACTATTCTCTGTATTAACAAGACCTGTGTACTATTTTCTGTATTAACAAGACCTGTGTACTATTTTCTGTATTAACAAGACCTGTGTACTATTTTCTGTATTAACAAGACCTGTGTACTATTTTCTGTATTAACAAGACCTGTGTACTATTTTCTGTATTAACAAGACCTGTGTACTATTCTCTGTATTAACAAGACCTGTGTACTATTTTCTGTATTAACAAGACCTGTGTACTATTTTCTGTATTAACAAGACCTGTGTACTATTTTCTGTATTAACAAGACCTGTGTACTATTTTCTGTATTAACAAGACCTGTGTACTATTTTCTGTATTAACAAGACCTGTGTACTATTTTCTGTATTAACAAGACCTGTGTACTATTTTCTGTATTAACAAGACCTGTGTACTATTTTCTGTATTAACAAGACCTGTGTACTATTTTCTGTATTAACAAGACCTGTGTACTATTTTCTGTATTAACAAGACCTGTGTACTATTCTCTGTATTAACAAGACCTGTGTACTATTTTCACTATTTTCTGTATTAACAAGACCTCTGTACTATTTTCTGTATTAACAAGACCTGTGTACTATTTCTGTATTAACAAGACCTGTGTACTATTTTCTCTGTATTAACAAGACCTGTGTACTATTTTCTGTATTAACAAGACCTGTGTACTATTTTCTGTATTAACAAGACCTGTGTACTATTTTCTGTATTAACAAGACCTGTGTACTATTTTCTGTATTAACAAGACCTGTGTACTATTTTCTGTATTAACAAGACCTGTGTACTATTCTCTGTATTAACAAGACCTGTGTACTATTTTCTGTATTAACAAGACCTGTGTACTATTTTCTGTATTAACAAGACCTGTGTACTATTTTCTGTATTAACAAGACCTGTGTACTATTTTCTGTATTAACAAGACCTGTGTACTATTCTCTGTATTAACAAGACCTGTGTACTATTTTCTGTATTAACAAGACCTGTGTACTATTTTCTGTATTAACAAGACCTGTGTACTATTCTCTGTATTAACAAGACCTGTGTACTATTTTCTGTATTAACAAGACCTGTGTACTATTTTCTGTATTAACAAGACCTGTGTACTATTTTCTCTGTATTAACAAGACCTGTGTACTATTTTCTGTATTAACAAGACCTGTGTACTATTTTCTGTATTAACAAGACCTGTGTACTATTTTCTGTATTAACAAGACCTGTGTACTATTTTCTGTATTAACAAGACCTGTGTACTATTTTCTGTATTAACAAGACCTGTGTACTATTTTCTGTATTAACAAGACCTGTGTACTATTTTCTGTATTAACAAGACCTGTGTACTATTTTCTGTATTAACAAGACCTGTGTACTATTTTCTGTATTAACAAGACCTGTGTACTATTTTCTGTATTAACAAGACCTGTGTACTATTCTCTGTATTAACAAGACCTGTGTACTATTTTCTGTATTAACAAGACCTGTGTACTATTTTCTGTATTAACAAGACCTGTGTACTATTTTCTGTATTAACAAGACCTGTGTACTATTCTCTGTATTAACAAGACCTGTGTACTATTTTCTGTATTAACAAGACCTGTGTACTATTCTCTGTATTAACAAGACCTGTGTACTATTTATTAACAAGACCTGTGTACTATTTTCTGTATTAACAAGACCTGTGTAACAAGACCTGTGTACTATTTTCTGTATTAACAAGACCTGTGTACTATTTTCTGTATTAACAAGACCTGTGTACTATTTTCTGTATTAACAAGACCTGTGTACTATTCTCTGTATTAACAAGACCTGTGTACTATTTTCTGTATTAACAAGACCTGTGTACTATTTTCTGTATTAACAAGACCTGTGTACTATTTCTGTATTAACAAGACCTGTGTACTATTTTCTGTATTAACAAGACCTGTGTACTATTTTCTGTATTAACAAGACCTGTGTACTATTTTCTGTATTAACAAGACCTGTTTCTGTATTAACAAGACCTGTGTACTATTTTCTGTATTAACAAGACCTGTGTACTATTTTCTGTATTAACAAGACCTGTGTACTATTTTCTGTATTAACAAGACCTGTGTACTATTTTCTGTATTAACAAGACCTGTGTACTATTTTCTGTATTAACAAGACCTGTGTACTATTTTCTGTATTAACAAGACCTGTGTACTATTCTCTGTATTAACAAGACCTGTGTACTATTTTCTGTATTAACAAGACCTGTGTACTATTCTCTGTATTAACAAGACCTGTGTACTATTTTCTGTATTAACAAGACCTGTGTACTATTTTCTGTATTAACAAGACCTGTGTACTATTTTCTGTATTAACAAGACCTGTGTACTATTTTCTGTATTAACAAGACCTGTGTACTATTTTCTGTATTAACAAGACCTGTGTACTATTTTCTGTATTAACAAGACCTGTGTACTATTTTCTGTATTAACAAGACCTGTGTACTATTTTCTGTATTAACAAGACCTGTGTACTATTTTCTGTATTAACAAGACCTGTGTACTATTTTCACTATTTTCTGTATTAACAAGACCTCTGTACTATTTTCTGTATTAACAAGACCTCTGTACTATTTTCTGTATTAACAAGACCTGTGTACTATTTTCTGTATTAACAAGACCTGTGTACTATTTTCTGTATTAACAAGACCTGTGTACTATTTTCTGTATTAACAAGACCTGTGTACTATTTTCTGTATTAACAAGACCTGTGTACTATTCTCTGTATTAACAAGACCTGTGTACTATTCTCTGTATTAACAAGACCTGTGTACTATTTTCTGTATTAACAAGACCTGTGTACTATTTTCTGTATTAACAAGACCTGTGTACTATTTTCTGTATTAACAAGACCTGTGTACTATTCTCTGTATTAACAAGACCTGTGTACTATTTTCTGTATTAACAAGACCTGTGTACTATTCTCTGTATTAACAAGACCTGTGTACTATTTTCTGTATTAACAAGACCTGTGTACTATTTTCTGTATTAACAAGACCTGTGTACTATTTTCTGTATTAACAAGACCTGTGTACTATTTTCTGTATTAACAAGACCTGTGTACTATTTTCTGTATTAACAAGACCTGTGTACTATTTTCTGTATTAACAAGACCTGTGTACTATTTTCTGTATTAACAAGACCTGTGTACTATTTTCTGTATTAACAAGACCTGTGTACTATTTCTCTGTATTAACAAGACCTGTGTACTATTTTCTGTATTAACAAGACCTGTGTACTATTCTCTGTATTAACAAGACCTGTGTACTATTTTCTGTATTAACAAGACCTGTGTACTATTTTCTGTATTAACAAGACCTGTGTACTATTTTCTGTATTAACAAGACCTGTGTACTATTTTCTGTATTAACAAGACCTGTGTACTATTTTCTGTATTAACAAGACCTGTGTACTATTTTCTGTATTAACAAGACCTGTGTACTATTTTCTGTATTAACAAGACCTGTGTACTATTTTCTGTATTAACAAGACCTGTGTACTATTTTCTGTATTAACAAGACCTGTGTACTATTTTCTGTATTAACAAGACCTGTGTACTATTTTCTGTATTAACAAGACCTGTGTACTATTTTCTGTATTAACAAGACCTGTGTACTATTTTCTGTATTAACAAGACCTGTGTATTAACAAGACCTATTTTCTGTATTAACAAGACCTGTGTACTATTTTCTGTATTTCTGTATTAACAAGACCTGTGTATATTTCTGTATTAACAAGACCTGTGTACTATTTTCTGTATTAACAAGACCTGTGTACTATTTTCTGTATTAACAAGACCTGTGTACTATTTTCTCTGTATTAACAAGACCTGTGTACTATTCTCTGTATTAACAAGACCTGTGTACTATTTTCTGTATTAACAAGACCTGTGTACTATTTTCTGTATTAACAAGACCTGTGTACTATTTTCTGTATTAACAAGACCTGTGTACTATTCTCTGTATTAACAAGACCTGTGTACTATTCTCTGTATTAACAAGACCTGTGTACTATTTTCTGTATTAACAAGACCTGTGTACTATTCTCTGTATTAACTGTGTATTATTCTCTGTATTAACAAGACCTGTGTACTATTTTCTGTATTAACAAGACCTGTGTACTATTTTCTGTATTAACAAGACCTGTGTACTATTTTCTGTATTAACAAGACCTGTGTACTATTTTCTGTATTAACAAGACCTGTGTACTATTTTCTCTGTATTAACAAGACCTGTGTACTATTTTCTGTATTAACAAGACCTGTGTACTATTTTCTGTATTAACAAGACCTGTGTACTATTTTCTGTATTAACAAGACCTGTGTACTATTTTCTGTATTAACAAGACCTGTGTACTATTTTCTGTATTAACAAGACCTGTGTACTATTTTCTGTATTAACAAGACCTGTGTACTATTCTCTGTATTAACAAGACCTGTGTACTATTTTCTGTATTAACAAGACCTGTGTACTATTTTCTGTATTAACAAGACCTGTGTACTATTTTCTGTATTAACAAGACCTGTGTACTATTTTCTGTATTAACAAGACCTGTGTACTATTTTCTGTATTAACAAGACCTGTGTACTATTCTCTGTATTAACAAGACCTGTGTACTATTTTCTGTATTAACAAGACCTGTGTACTATTTTCTGTATTAACAAGACCTGTGTACTATTTTCTGTATTAACAAGACCTGTGTACTATTTTCTGTATTAACAAGACCTGTGTACTATTTTCTGTATTAACAAGACCTGTGTACTATTTTCTGTATTAACAAGACCTGTGTACTATTTTCTGTATTAACAAGACCTGACCTGTGTACTATTTTCTGTATTAACAAGACCTGTGTACTATTTTCTGTATTATGTGTACTATTTTCTGTATTAACAAGACCTGTACTTAATTAACAAGACCTGTGTACTATTTTCTGTATTAACAAGACCTGTGTACTATTTTCTGTATTAACAAGACCTGTGTACTATTAACAAGACCTCTGTATTAACAAGACCTGTGTACTATTTTCTGTATTAACAAGACCTGTGTACTATTTTCTGTATTAACAAGACCTGTGTACTATTTTCTGTATTAACAAGACCTGTGTACTATTTTCTGTATTAACAAGACCTGTGTACTATTTTCTGTATTAACAAGACCTCTGTACTATTTTCTGTATTAACAAGACCTGTGTACTATTTTCTGTATTAACAAGACCTGTGTACTATTCTCTGTATTAACAAGACCTGTGTACTATTTTCTGTATTAACAAGACCTGTGTACTATTTTCTGTATTAACAAGACCTGTGTACTATTTTCTGTATTAACAAGACCTGTGTACTATTTTCTGTATTAACAAGACCTGTGTACTATTTTCTGTATTAACAAGACCTGTGTACTATTTTCTGTATTAACAAGACCTGTGTACTATTTTCTGTATTAACAAGACCTGTGTACTATTTTCTGTATTAACAAGACCTGTGTACTATTTTCTGTATTAACAAGACCTGTGTACTATTTTCTGTATTAACAAGACCTGTGTACTATTTTCTGTATTAACAAGACCTGTGTACTATTCTCTGTATTAACAAGACCTGTGTACTATTCTCTGTATTAACAAGACCTGTGTACTATTTTGTATTAACAAGACCTGTGTACTATTTTCTGTATTAACAAGACCTGTGTACTATTTTCTGTATTAACAAGACCTGTGTACTATTTTCTGTATTAACAAGACCTGTGTACTATTTTCTGTATTAACAAGACCTGTGTACTATTTTCTGTATTAACAAGACCTGTGTACTATTTTCTGTATTAACAAGACCTGTGTACTATTTTCTGTATTAACAAGACCTGTGTACTATTCTCTGTATTAACAAGACCTGTGTACTATTTTCTGTATTAACAAGACCTGTGTACTATTTTCTGTATTAACAAGACCTGTGTACTATTTTCTGTATTAACAAGACCTGTGTACTATTTTCTCTGTATTAACAAGACCTGTGTACTATTAACAAGACCTCTCTGTATTAACAAGACCTGTGTACTATTTTCTGTATTAACAAGACCTGTGTACTATTCTCTGTATTAACAAGACCTGTGTACTATTTTCTGTATTAACAAGACCTGTGTACTATTTTCTGTATTAACAAGACCTGTGTACTATTTTCTGTATTAACAAGACCTGTGTACTATTTTCTGTATTAACAAGACCTGTGTACTATTTTCTGTATTAACAAGACCTGTGTACTATTTTCTGTATTAACAAGACCTGTGTACTATTCTCTGTATTAACAAGACCTGTGTACTATTTTCTGTATTAACAAGACCTGTGTACTATTTCTGTATTAACAAGACCTGTGTACTATTCTCTGTATTAACAAGACCTGTGTACTATTTTCTGTATTAACAAGACCTGTGTACTATTTTCTGTATTAACAAGACCTGTGTACTATTTTCTGTATTAACAAGACCTGTGTACTATTTTCTGTATTAACAAGACCTGTGTACTATTTTCTGTATTAACAAGACCTGTGTACTATTTTCTCTGTATTAACAAGACCTGTGTACTATTTTCTGTATTAACAAGACCTGTGTACTATTTTCTGTATTAACAAGACCTGTGTACTATTTTCTGTATTAACAAGACCTGTGTACTATTCTCTGTATTAACAAGACCTGTGTACTATTCTCTGTATTAACAAGACCTGTGTACTATTTTCTGTATTAACAAGACCTGTGTACTATTCTCTGTATTAACAAGACCTGTGTATTTTCTGTATTAACAAGACCTATTATTCTCTGTATTAACAAGACCTGTGTACTATTTTCTGTATTAACAAGACCTGTGTACTATTTTCTGTATTAACAAGACCTGTGTACTATTTTCTGTATTAACAAGACCTGTGTACTATTTTCTGTATTAACAAGACCTGTGTACTATTTTCTGTATTAACAAGACCTGTGTACTATTTTCTGTATTAACAAGACCTGTGTACTATTCTCTGTATTAACAAGACCTGTGTACTATTTGTATTAACAAGACCTATTTTCTGTATTAACAAGACCTGTGTACTATTTTCTGTATTAACAAGACCTGTGTACTATTTTCTGTATTAACAAGACCTGTGTACTATTTTCTGTATTAACAAGACCTGTGTACTATTTTCTGTATTAACAAGACCTGTGTACTATTCTCTGTATTAACAAGACCTGTGTACTATTTTCTCTGTATTAACAAGACCTGTGTACTATTCTCTGTATTAACAAGACCTGTGTACTATTTTCTGTATTAACAAGACCTGTGTACTATTTTCTGTATTAACAAGACCTGTGTACTATTTTCTCTGTATTAACAAGACCTGTGTACTATTTTCTGTATTAACAAGACCTGTGTACTATTTTCTGTGTATTAACAAGACCTGTGTACTATTTTCTGTATTAACAAGACCTGTGTACTATTTTCTGTATTAACAAGACCTGTGTACTATTTCTGTATTAACAAGACCTGTATTATTAACAAGACCTGTGTACTATTTTCTGTATTAACAAGACCTGTGTACTATTCTTGTGTATTAACAAGACCTGTGTACTATTTTCTGTATTAACAAGACCTGTGTACTATTTTCTCTGTATTAACAAGACCTGTGTACTATTTTCTGTATTAACAAGACCTGTGTACTATTTTCTGTATTAACAAGACCTGTGTACTATTCTCTGTATTAACAAGACCTGTGTACTATTCTCTGTATTAACAAGACCTGTGTATTTTTCTGTATTAACAAGACCTGTGTACTATTTTCTGTATTAACAAGACCTGTGTACTATTTTCTGTATTAACAAGACCTGTGTACTATTTCTCTGTATTAACAAGACCTGTGTACTATTTTCTGTATTAACAAGACCTGTGTACTATTTTCTGTATTAACAAGACCTGTGTACTATTTTCTGTATTAACAAGACCTGTGTACTATTCTCTGTATTAACAAGACCTGTGTACTATTTTCTGTATTAACAAGACCTGTGTACTATTTTCTGTATTAACAAGACCTGTGTACTATTCTCTGTATTAACAAGACCTGTGTACTATTTTCTGTATTAACAAGACCTGTGTACTATTTTCTGTATTAACAAGACCTGTGTACTATTTTCTGTATTAACAAGACCTGTGTATTTTTCTGTATTAACAAGACCTGTGTAATTTTCTGTATTAACAAGACCTGTGTACTATTTTCTGTATTAACAAGACCTGTGTACTATTTTCTGTATTAACAAGACCTGTGTACTATTTTCTGTATTAACAAGACCTGTGTACTATTCTCTGTATTAACAAGACCTGTGTACTATTTTCTGTATTAACAAGACCTGTGTACTATTTTCTGTATTAACAAGACCTGTGTACTATTTTCTGTATTAACAAGACCTGTGTACTATTTTCTGTATTAACAAGACCTGTGTACTATTTTCTGTATTAACAAGACCTGTGTACTATTTTCTGTATTAACAAGACCTGTGTACTATTTTCTGTATTAACAAGACCTGTGTACTATTTTCTGTATTAACAAGACCTGTGTACTATTTTCTGTATTAACAAGACCTGTGTACTATTTTCTGTATTAACAAGACCTGTGTACTATTTTCTGTATTAACAAGACCTGTGTACTATTTTCTGTATTAACAAGACCTGTGTACTATTTTCTGTGTATTAACAAGACCTGTGTACTATTTTCTGTATTAACAAGACCTGTGTACTATTTTCTGTATTAACAAGACCTGTGTACTATTTTCTGTATTAACAAGACCTGTGTACTATTTTCTGTATTAACAAGACCTGTGTACTATTTTCTGTATTAACAAGACCTGTGTACTATTTTCTGTATTAACAAGACCTGTGTACTATTTTCTCTGTATTAACAAGACCTGTGTACTATTTTCTGTATTAACAAGACCTGTGTACTATTTTCTGTATTAACAAGACCTGTGTACTATTTTCTGTATTAACAAGACCTGTGTACTATTCTCTGTATTAACAAGACCTGTGTACTATTTTCTGTATTAACAAGACCTGTGTACTATTTTCTGTATTAACAAGACCTGTGTACTATTTTCTGTATTAACAAGACCTGTGTACTATTTTCTGTATTAACAAGACCTGTGTACTATTTTCTGTATTAACAAGACCTGTGTACTATTTTCTGTATTAACAAGACCTGTGTACTATTTTCTGTATTAACAAGACCTGTGTACTATTTTCTGTATTAACAAGACCTGTGTACTATTTTCTGTATTAACAAGACCTGTGTACTATTTTCTGTATTAACAAGACCTGTGTACTATTCTCTGTATTAACAAGACCTGTGTACTATTTTCTGTATTAACAAGACCTGTGTACTATTCTCTGTATTAACAAGACCTGTGTACTATTTTCTGTATTAACAAGACCTGTGTACTATTCTCTGTATTAACAAGACCTGTGTACTATTTTCTGTATTAACAAGACCTGTGTACTATTTTCTGTATTAACAAGACCTGTGTACTATTCTCTGTATTAACAAGACCTGTGTACTATTTTCTGTATTAACAAGACCTAACAAGACCTGTGTACTATTTTCTGTATTAACAAGACCTGTGTACTATTTTCTGTATTAACAAGACCTGTGTACTATTTTCTGTATTAACAAGACCTGTGTACTATTTTCTGTATTAACAAGACCTGTGTACTATTTTCTGTATTAACAAGACCTGTGTACTATTTTCTGTATTAACAAGACCTGTGTACTATTCTCTGTATTAACAAGACCTGTGTACTATTTTCTGTATTAACAAGACCTGTGTACTATTTTCTGTATTAACAAGACCTGTGTACTATTTTCTGTATTAACAAGACCTGTGTACTATTTCTCTGTATTAACAAGACCTGTGTACTATTTTCTGTATTAACAAGACCTGTGTACTATTTTCTGTATTAACAAGACCTGTGTACTATTTTCTGTATTAACAAGACCTGTGTACTATTTTCTGTATTAACAAGACCTGTGTATATTTTCTGTATTAACAAGACCTGTGTACTATTTTCTGTATTAACAAGACCTGTGTACTATTTTCTCTGTATTAACAAGACCTGTGTACTATTTTCTGTATTAACAAGACCTGTGTACTATTTTCTGTATTAACAAGACCTGTGTACTATTTTCTGTATTAACAAGACCTGTGTACTATTCTCTCTGTATTAACAAGACCTGTGTACTATTTTCTGTATTAACAAGACCTGTGTACTATTTTCTGTATTAACAAGACCTGTGTACTATTTTCTGTATTAACAAGACCTGTGTACTATTTTCTGTATTAACAAGACCTGTGTACTATTTCTCTGTATTAACAAGACCTGTGTACTATTTTCTGTATTAACAAGACCTGTGTACTATTCTCTGTATTAACAAGACCTGTGTACTATTTTCTGTATTAACAAGACCTGTGTACTATTCTCTGTATTAACAAGACCTGTGTACTATTTTCTGTATTAACAAGACCTGTGTACTATTTTCTGTATTAACAAGACCTGTGTACTATTTTCTGTATTAACAAGACCTGTGTACTATTTTCTGTATTAACAAGACCTGTGTACTATTTTCTGTATTAACAAGACCTGTGTACTATTTTCTGTATTAACAAGACCTGTGTACTATTTTCTGTATTAACAAGACCTGTGTACTATTTTCTGTATTAACAAGACCTGTGTACTATTTTCTGTATTAACAAGACCTGTGTACTATTTTCTGTATTAACAAGACCTGTGTACTATTTTCTGTATTAACAAGACCTGTGTACTATTTTCTGTATTAACAAGACCTGTGTACTATTCTCTGTATTAACAAGACCTGTGTACTATTTTCTGTATTAACAAGACCTGTGTACTATTTTCTGTATTAACAAGACCTGTGTACTATTCTCTGTATTAACAAGACCTGTGTACTATTTTCTGTATTAACAAGACCTGTGTACTATTTTCTGTATTAACAAGACCTGTGTACTATTTTCTGTATTAACAAGACCTGTGTACTATTCTCTGTATTAACAAGACCTGTGTACTATTTTCACTATTTTCTGTATTAACAAGACCTGTGTACTATTTGTCTATTTTCTGTATTAACAAGACCTGTGTACTATTTTCTGTATTAACAAGACCTGTGTACTATTTTCTGTATTAACAAGACCTGTGTACTATTTTCTGTATTAACAAGACCTGTGTACTATTTTCTGTATTAACAAGACCTGTGTACTATTTTCTGTATTAACAAGACCTGTGTACTATTTGTGTACTCTGTATTAACAAGACCTGTGTACTATTTTCTGTATTAACAAGACCTGTGTACTATTTTCTGTATTAACAAGACCTGTGTACTATTTTCTGTATTAACAAGACCTGTGTATTAACAAGACCTGTGTACTATTTTCTCTGTATTAACAAGACCTGTGTACTATTTTCTGTATTAACAAGACCTGTGTACTATTTTCTGTATATTCTCTGTATTAACAAGACCTGTGTACTATTTTCTCTGTATTAACAAGACCTGTGTACTATTTTCTGTATTAACAAGACCTGTGTACTATTTTCTGTATTAACAAGACCTGTGTACTATTTTCTGTATTAACAAGACCTGTGTACTATTTTCTGTATTAACAAGACCTGTGTACTATTTTCTGTATTAACAAGACCTGTGTACTATTTTCTGTATTAACAAGACCTGTGTACTATTTCTGTATTAACTGTATTATTAACAAGACCTGTGTACTATTTTCTGTATTAACAAGACCTGTGTACTATTTTCTGTATTAACAAGACCTCTGTACTATTTTCTGTATTAACAAGACCTCTGTACTATTTTCTGTATTAACAAGACCTGTGTACTATTTTCTGTATTAACAAGACCTGTGTACTATTCTCTGTATTAACAAGACCTGTGTACTATTTTCTGTATTAACAAGACCTGTGTACTATTTTCTGTATTAACAAGACCTGTGTACTATTTTCTGTATTAACAAGACCTGTGTACTATTTTCTGTATTAACAAGACCTGTGTACTATTTTCTGTATTAACAAGACCTGTGTACTATTTTCTGTATTAACAAGACCTGTGTACTATTCTCTGTATTAACAAGACCTGTGTACTATTATTTTCTCTGTATTAACAAGACCTGTGTACTAATCTCTGTATTAACAAGACCTGTGTACTATTTTCACTATTTTCTGTATTAACAAGACCTGTGTACTATTTTCTGTATTAACAAGACCTGTGTACTATTCTCTGTATTAACAAGACCTGTGTACTATTTTCTGTATTAACAAGACCTGTGTACTATTCTCTGTATTAACAAGACCTGTGTACTATTCTCTGTATTAACAAGACCTGTGTACTATTTTCTGTATTAACAAGACCTGTGTACTATTTTCTGTATTAACAAGACCTGTGTACTATTTTCTGTATTAACAAGACCTGTGTACTATTTTCTGTATTAACAAGACCTGTGTACTATTTTCTGTATTAACAAGACCTGTGTACTATTTTCTGTATTAACAAGACCTGTGTACTATTTTCTGTGTATTAACAAGACCTGTGTACTATTTTCTGTATTAACAAGACCTGTGTACTAATCTCTGTATTAACAAGACCTGTGTACTATTTTCACTATTTTCTGTATTAACAAGACCTCTGTACTATTTTCTGTATTAACAAGACCTCTGTACTATTTTCTGTATTAACAAGACCTGTGTACTATTTTCTGTATTAACAAGACCTGTGTACTATTTTCTGTATTAACAAGACCTGTGTACTATTTTCTGTATTAACAAGACCTGTGTACTATTTTCTGTATTAACAAGACCTGTGTACTATTTTCTGTATTAACAAGACCTGTGTACTATTCTCTGTATTAACAAGACCTGTGTACTATTTTCTGTATTAACAAGACCTGTGTACTATTCTCTGTATTAACAAGACCTGTGTACTATTTTCTGTATTAACAAGACCTGTGTACTATTTTCTGTATTAACAAGACCTGTGTACTATTTTCTGTATTAACAAGACCTGTGTACTATTCTCTGTATTAACAAGACCTGTGTACTATTTTCTGTATTAACAAGACCTGTGTACTATTTTCTGTATTAACAAGACCTGTGTACTATTTTCTGTATTAACAAGACCTGTGTACTATTTTCTGTATTAACAAGACCTGTGTACTATTTTCTGTATTAACAAGACCTGTGTACTATTTTCTGTATTAACAAGACCTGTGTACTATTTTCTGTATTAACAAGACCTGTGTACTATTTTCTGTATTAACAAGACCTGTGTACTATTTTCTGTATTAACAAGACCTGTGTACTATTTTCTGTATTAACAAGACCTGTGTACTATTTTCTGTATTAACAAGACCTGTGTACTATTTTCTGTATTAACAAGACCTGTGTACTATTTTCTGTATTAACAAGACCTGTGTACTATTTTCTGTATTAACAAGACCTGTGTACTATTTTCTGTATTAACAAGACCTGTGTACTATTCTCTGTATTAACAAGACCTGTGTACTATTTTCTGTATTAACAAGACCTGTGTACTATTCTCTGTATTAACAAGACCTGTGTACTATTTTCTGTATTAACAAGACCTGTGTACTATTTTCTGTATTAACAAGACCTGTGTACTATTTTCTGTATTAACAAGACCTGTGTACTATTTTCTGTATGTATTAACAAGACCTGTGTACTATTTTCTGTATTAACAAGACCTGTGTACTATTCTCTGTATTAACAAGACCTGTGTACTATTCTCTGTATTAACAAGACCTGTGTACTATTTTCTGTATTAACAAGACCTGTGTACTATTTTCTGTATTAACAAGACCTGTGTACTATTTTCTGTATTAACAAGACCTGTGTACTATTTTCTGTATTAACAAGACCTGTGTACTATTTTCTGTATTAACAAGACCTGTGTACTATTTTCTGTATTAACAAGACCTGTGTACTATTTTCTGTATTAACAAGACCTGTGTACTATTTTCTGTATTAACAAGACCTGTGTACTATTTTCTGTATTAACAAGACCTGTGTACTGTATTAACAAGACCTGTGTACTATTTTCTGTATTAACAAGACCTGTGTACTATTCTCTGTATTAACAAGACCTGTGTACTATTTTCTGTATTAACAAGACCTGTGTACTATTTTCTGTATTAACAAGACCTGTGTACTATTTTCTGTATTAACAAGACCTGTGTACTATTTTCTGTATTAACAAGACCTGTGTACTATTTTCTGTATTAACAAGACCTGTGTACTATTTTCTGTATTAACAAGACCTGTGTACTATTTTCTGTATTAACAAGACCTGTGTACTATTTTCTGTATTAACAAGACCTGTGTACTATTCTCTGTATTAACAAGACCTGTGTACTATTTTCTGTATTAACAAGACCTGTGTATTATTCTCTGTATTAACAAGACCTGTGTACTATTTTCTGTATTAACAAGACCTGTGTACTATTTTCTGTATTAACAAGACCTGTGTACTATTTTCTGTATTAACAAGACCTGTGTACTATTCTCTGTATTAACAAGACCTGTGTACTATTTTCTGTATTAACAAGACCTGTGTACTATTTTCTGTATTAACAAGACCTGTGTACTATTTTCTGTATTAACAAGACCTGTGTACTATTTTCTGTATTAACAAGACCTGTGTACTATTTTCTGTATTAACAAGACCTGTGTACTATTTTCTGTATTAACAAGACCTGTGTACTATTTTCTGTATTAACAAGACCTGTGTACTATTTTCTGTATTAACAAGACCTGTGTACTATTTTCTGTATTAACAAGACCTGTGTACTATTCTCTGTATTAACAAGACCTGTGTACTATTTTCTGTATTAACAAGACCTGTGTACTATTTTCTGTATTAACAAGACCTGTGTACTATTTTCTGTATTAACAAGACCTGTGTACTATTTTCTGTATTAACAAGACCTGTGTACTATATTTTCTGTATTAACAAGACCTGTGTACTATTTTCTGTATTAACAAGACCTGTGTACTATTCTCTGTATTAACAAGACCTGTGTACTATTTTCTGTATTAACAAGACCTGTGTACTATTTTCTGTATTAACAAGACCTGTGTACTATTTTCTGTATTAACAAGACCTGTGTACTATTTTCTGTATTAACAAGACCTGTGTACTATTTTTCTGTATTAACAAGACCTGTGTACTATTTTCTGTATTAACAAGACCTGTGTACTATTTTCTGTATTAACAAGACCTGTGTACTATTTTCTGTATTAACAAGACCTGTGTACTATTGTATTAACAAGACCTGTGTACTATTTTCTGTATTAACAAGACCTGTGTACTATTTTCTGTATTAACAAGACCTGTGTACTATTTTCTGTATTAACAAGACCTGTGTACTATTCTCTGTATTAACAAGACCTGTGTACTATTCTCTGTATTAACAAGACCTGTGTACTATTTTCTGTATTAACAAGACCTGTGTACTATTCTCTGTATTAACAAGACCTGTGTACTATTTTCTGTATTAACAAAACCTGTGTATTATTAACAAGACCTGTGTATTTTCTGTATTAACAAGACCTGTGTACTATTTTCTGTATTAACAAGACCTGTGTACTATTTTCTGTATTAACAAGACCTGTGTACTATTTTCTGTATTAACAAGACCTGTGTACTATTTTCTGTATTAACAAGACCTGTGTACTATTTTCTGTATTAACAAGACCTGTGTACTATTTTCTGTATTAACAAGACCTGTGTACTATTTTTTCTGTATTAACAAGACCTGTGTACTATTTTCTGTATTAACAAGACCTGTGTACTATTTTCTGTATTAACAAGACCTGTGTACTATTTTCTGTATTAACAAGACCTGTGTACTATTTTCTGTATTAACAAGACCTGTGTACTATTTTCTGTATTAACAAGACCTGTGTACTATTTTCTGTATTAACAAGACCTGTGTACTATTTTATTTTCTGTATTAACAAGACCTGTGTACTATTTTCTGTATTAACAAGACCTGTGTACTATTTTCTGTATTAACAAGACCTGTGTACTATTTTCTGTATTAACAAGACCTGTGTACTATTTTCTGTATTAACAAGACCTGTGTACTATTTTCTGTATTAACAAGACCTGTGTACTATTTTCTGTATTAACAAGACCTGTGTACTATTTTCTGTATTAACAAGACCTGTGTACTATTTTTCTGTATTAACAAGACCTGTGTACTTATTTTCTGTATTAACAAGACCTGTGTACTATTTTCTGTATTAACAAGACCTGTGTACTATTCTCTGTATTAACAAGACCTGTGTACTATTTTCTGTATTAACAAGACCTGTGTACTATTTTCTGTATTAACAAGACCTGTGTACTATTCTGTATTAACAAGACCTGTGTACTATTCTCAAGACCTGTGTACTATTATTAACAAGACCTGTGTACTATTTGTCTGTATTAACAAGACCTGTGTACTATTTTCTGTATTAACAAGACCTGTGTACTATTCTCTGTATTAACAAGACCTGTGTACTATTTTCTGTATTAACAAGACCTGTGTACTATTTTCTGTATTAACAAGACCTGTGTACTATTTTCTGTATTAACAAGACCTGTGTACTATTTTCTGTATTAACAAGACCTGTGTACTATTTTCTGTATTAACAAGACCTGTGTACTATTTTTTCTGTATTAACAAGACCTGTGTACTATTTTCTGTATTAACAAGACCTGTGTACTATTTTCTGTATTAACAAGACCTGTGTACTATTTTCTGTATTAACAAGACCTGTGTACTATTCTCTGTATTAACAAGACCTGTGTACTATTCTCTGTATTAACAAGACCTGTGTACTATTTTCTGTATTAACAAGACCTGTGTACTATTTTCTGTATTAACAAGACCTGTGT
>NW_027467777.1:6290751-6324770 GCF_004210375.1 Tachypleus tridentatus | reverse complement strand
TTGTGTAAAGTGATACACTGTTCTGCTTGTGTAAAGTGATACACTGTTCCGTTGTGTAAAGTGATACACTGTTCTGTGTAAAGTGACACTGTTCGTTGTGTAAAGTGATCCACTGTTCCGTTGTGTAAAGTGATGCACTGTTCCGCTTGTGTAAAGTGATACACTGTTCTGTTGTGTAAAGTGATACTGTTCTGTTGTGTGAAGCCAAATGGTGAGTTTGTTCTTGACAGGATTAAGTCCAGATCTTCAGTCCATGTGAGCAGATACCGTTCAGATACTGCGCGGCCAACAGATGCTGTGCAGATCAAGTGATACCTCCTGTGTGATTTACTTTGGTCAGATCCAGATAAAGATGTTATGGGTGTGGGGAGAAAATGATAATCGCGTGGTGTTTCTTACACCTTTGGTGCTGATGTAGTGGCAAGTTCCTACATAAACATGATCTTGATTTGATATGCAGAGCACATCAAGTTAGTCTATCAGAAAATATCTTTAATAGTTCTCATCATTTAAAAAAATTTTCTTGTAATTTTGATACAGGTATAAGTTTAGAAACAGTACTAACCTTTCTACATCATAAAGAACTATTACCTTGCATGCAACTGTCATAGAATTTCCGCGCATGTAATGAGCTTTGAACAAACTCTCTTCCCTGAACACAGGCAGTAATGCGGAAAAGTGAGTTTATGATCACGCAGTTAGTGCCACACAGGGATTATTGTGTTTAGGGGTCATGTCACCACACCCTATTGGTGGAGAACTGTAGCTATATGGCAGTTACATCACAGTTAATGCAATACACTGATCTCATGCTGGTTATCAGTAAGGTAATAGTTCTTAGTGGCATAAAGATCGGTTTAAATGAAATACCTTTCCAGATAAGAAAAATGTTAACATTTGTGTCTATCACAAGGAAGCTGCTTTGTGAGAATCAAAACCTAAATACTGTTTGTTTGATTGACCTACTAAGTACACACTATTACTATAGGTTGTATATATAATTTGCATTATATTTTGTACTCGTAGGACTAGGCTGTAGCTGTATCATTATTTCTTAATAATGAAACACTCTATACCAGTGTTTGTTGGACTTTTCTTCCCAAGGAATCATCTCTCATCTACTAAAACAAAATAATACAATAATACTAATATGTACACTTATGGAAAAGTGAAGTAAGACCACAAGTACATAAATACTTCAAAACACTCATGATTAGATCTTAACTTTACAGTGAAAGTTTTATTCTAATATGTTTTGCTTTTGTTCCTTTTTTTGTTTTTTTTTTTTTTTCATGACTGTAGAAAATTTTAATTTTGGGACTAACACCATCAGCTCACTTTCAACATTTTCTGTTACACACAGCATGACTGAAATGAATATTCATTCATGACGTTAGAAAAACACAACTTCAAAAAAAATACCAAACCAAATAATATGAATTTTTCTACCAGAATTGCCTCATTAAGAAAGATACAACTTTCAAAAGCTTTCAAGTTATAAGGCTTTGTACTCTTTTCTTGAGCTTAACTGCATAACTGATCTGAAACTAGTATACAGTAAATAAGTGAGTGTAAATATCAGTTGTAGTAAATAGTGAGTGTAAATATCAGTTGTAGTAAATAGGCTATTTTTAGAGAGGAAGTAGCAGTTTTTGTTTCACACAATTATTTATTAAATGAAATAACTTTTTATGTTAACTTCAAGTTAGTTTACAGAAACATTTCTTCCTCATTCCACCATATACTTTTATTCTAATGACAGGTGGTAGAAGATGGATATGAATTCTAACCACTGTATACTTTATTCTAATGATAGGTGGTAGAAAAGGGATATGAATTCCTAACCACTGTATACTTTTATTCTGATGGTAGGTGGTAGAAGATGGATATGAATTCTAACCACTGTATACTTTTATTCTAATGATAGGTGGTAGAAGATGGATATGAATTTCTAACCACTGTATACTTTATTTTCTGATGGTAGGTGGTAGAAGATGGATATGAATTCTCACCACTGTATAATTTTTTATTCTAATGGTAGGTGGTAGAAGAGGGATATGAATTCTAACCACTGTATACTTTATTCTAATGGTAGGTGGTAGAAGATGGATATGAATTCTAACCACTGTATACTTTATTCTAATGGTAGGTGGTAGAAGATGGATATGAATTCTAACCACTGTATACTCTATTCTATGGTAGGTGGTGTGTAGAAGATGATATGAATTCCTAACCACTGTATACCTTTAATTTCTGATGGTAGGTGGTAGATGGATATGAATTCTCACCACTGTATACACTTTATTCTGGATGGTAGGTGGTAGAAGATGGATATGAATTCTCACCACTGTATACTCTTACCTCCTAATGACAGATATGAATTCTCACCACTGTATACTTTATTCTAATGGTAGGTGGTGGTAGAAGATGGATATGAATTCTAACCACTGTATACTTTATTCTAATGGTAGGTGGTAGAAGATGGATATGAATTCTCAACCACTGTATACTTTATTCTAATGGTAGGTGGTAGAAGATGGATATGAATTCTAACCACTGTATACTTTATTCTAATGGTAGGTAGTGGTGAAGATGGATATGAATTCTTACCATTGTATACCTCTTTATTCTAATGGTAGGTGGTAGAAGATGGATATGAATTCTTACCACTGTATACTTTTATTCTAATGGTAGGTGGTAGAAGATGGATATGAATTCTCACACAACTGTATACTTTATTCTAATGGTAGGTGGTAGAAGATGGATATGAATTCTCACCACTGTATACTTTATTCTAATGGTAGGTGGTAGAAGATGGATATGAATTCTCACCACTGTATATACTTTATTCTAATGGTAGGTGGTAGAAGATGGATATGAATTCTCACCACTGTGTATACTTTACTAATGGTAGGTAAAGATGGATATGAATTCTCAAATTCAATTCATACTTTATTCTAATGGTAGGTGGTAGAAGATGGATATGAATTCTTACCATTGTATACCTTTATTCTAATGGTAGGTGGTAGAAGATGGATATGAATTCTCACCACTGTATACTTTTATTCTAATGGTAGGTGGTAGAAGATGGATATGAATTCTCACCACTGTATTTTATTCTAATGGTAGGTGGTAGAAGATGGATATGAATTCTCACCACTGTATACTTTATTCTAATGGTAGGTGGTAGAAGATGGATATGAATTCTGTATACTTTATTCTAATGGTAGGGTGGTAGAAGATGGATATGAATTCTCTACCACTGTATAATTTTATTCTAATGGTGGTAGGTGGTAGAAGATGGATATGAATTCTCACCACTGTATACTTTATTCTAATGGTAGGTAGAAGATGGATATGAATTCTCACCACTGTATACTTTATTCTAATGGTAGGTGGTAGAAGATGGATATGAATTCTCACCACTGTGGTAGGTGGTAGAAGATGGATATGAATTCTCACCACTGTATACCTTTATTCTAATGGTAGGTGGTAGAAGATGGATATGAATTCTCACCACTGTATACTTTATTCTAATGGTAGGTGGTAGAAGATGGATATGAATTCTCACCACTGTATAATTTTATTCTAATGGTAGGTGGTAGAAGATGGATATGAATTCTCACCACTGTATACTTTATTCTAATGGTAGGTGGTTAGAAGATGGATATGAATTCTCACCACTGTATACTTTATTCTAATGGTAGGTGGTAGGTGTTAGATGTTAGATGGATATGAATTCTCACCACATAACTTTTATTCTAATGGTAGGTGGTAAAGATGGATATGAATTCTCACCACTGTATACTTTATTCTAATGGTAGGTGTTAGAAGATGGATATGAATTCTCACCACTGTAACCACTGTATACTTTATTCTAATGGTAGGTGGTAGAAGATGGATATGAATTCTAACCACTGTATACTTTATTCTAATGGTAGGTGGTAGAAGATGGATATGAATTCTCAACCACTGTATACTTTATTCTAATGGTAGGTGGTAGAAGATGGATATGAATTCTTTGCAAAACGACAGTTAGTTACTCTTTCTCAGCTCCCAACTACTGTGGTGAGTTTGATAATGCAGGAGCCATGATGAGTGTTGATGAAACTCTTATGTGCTCATTTCAGGTAAGCACATTTCTCTTTGATCCTAGATCATTTAACTTTTTTTTTTCTTTTAAGCATGTTTCATGATGAGACATTTGAAATTTTTCACCTCCACTACTATAAATTTAGATCATTCTTGATAAATAAATGTGGAATGTAGTGATGTTTCCCTGAAACATTTTTGTATTAAACCACATGTTACTACTTTTTTTCAGGGAGAACACATTTCTTGGATAAACTGTATATTTTGTTCATCTTTTAACCTATCGATATGTAAATGAAATGTGTTTGGTTATTGTTTTGCAACTAACTCATGCTTGTTACAATGGAGACTTTGTAAATACTGTTGTGATAATTGTATATTTGTTATTTTATTTGATGTAAATTCAGTTTTTTATAGTTTTTAAATATTTTTGTTTGAAATAATTCTAAATTACAGATTCTGAAACCAGCAGACAAAAAAGAATTCACCATACGGTAAAATGGCATCATCCAATCGTCCAGTAACTCCTCCTAGAGGTCAGGTCGTTAAGAAAAACAGCAAAAAATAATATCTACTACTCTCTTTTATATCTTAGAAAATCATCACAGGTGCAGGTTTGAAGTTCAGTAGGAGGATCTGTACAAGTCCATGTGGATATTAGTAGTTGAAAAGCTTGTAAAAAATGAATCTATGATAGAGGTTCTGTAGTAAAGCTTTGCAGTTGTACAATATAAATTAGAGGGAAAACAATTTTGATCATTGTCAGTACATTTATAAAGTATTGTTCTATTTGTACTTTTTTGACCTCATCGTGTGTAGTTTTGAACACATACATTTATAGAAATGTTAAGTAGCATTTAGCTATACAAGAGTACATGTTTGCTTTCAACAAAATATAAGTTTGACCTTTTATTTGTAGAATGCTACCAAATTTTCTTTCCCTTTGTTAATCTACATATATCAGCCAAAGTTTTGTCTTTGCTTGTGCTGTTTTCCTCTTCGTTTTAAGTTAAAACATTCTTAGTATAATTTTATGTTTTGTCACTTTCTCTTATCATATTGATGCAGTTTTGTGGATTTATATATTTTTCAACTTCTTAGCTTAAAATATCTTTGACATTCAAATATAAAACAAGATGCAAAGAATGTCGCCAATGGAAAATATCTCGGCTTTCAGTCCTGTTTCATTACCTCTTGTACTTTCCATGAAAAGATCAAATAGTTTTGCATATAAATGCTTTCCTTTTTCTTAATAAGTTATTTTGGAATGTAAGGACTGAAATTCCTTCATTAGGCTTAATAAATACTCTCAGACATTTAGCATTTACAGAGTTTCTTAAATATGATTAAAACTTTTAATATTCTAAAGATCATTCATAAATATTTACTTCTGAAAATGCAATTACATCGTGAAGTAAGTCTTCCATAAAATAATATTTCCAATACGATATCTCACCTCTTCTCAATTGGTACTGTTATTATTGTCACATCTTCTCAACACTCGTCACTAGCCTTCCGTCTCTGACTTGTCCACATCCGCATGTAAATGATTATGCAGAAGCTCTCCACCAATAGGAGCTCAGCACAACGTCTTTGTAAACAGCTCTTTCTCACAGTTGTACTCATTAATCACTTCGAGGTTGACGAGATGACCTTCACCACATACCTCCAGAAGTGGGAGGCTCTGTGTGAGTGGAGGTAAGTATCCATTAGAAATTATGTTATAGCTCTTTCAGGTTCTGCCAGGTGTTGTGTGTCTGTTCAATTATCATCTGTAGTGAAAACATTATGTTGCAGGATTATATTATAGAGATGGGATGTAACATAGGACTGCTGGTAGTTCTCTCTAGTGGATTTTTGCTTCATAAGTATGTTCATCCTAGACCATACTGTGGACACACACGAGTAAAGCTGACAGGGATTGGTGTCCATCTCTGGTGCTCTATGGTGTTGATTCTTCCTACTGCAGAACTGAGAGACATTTCCAAATGCTGTTAAGTGTTGGTTTATCAACTCCATTGATGTGGTAGCTCTGCTTTTCAAAACAGGGTATTGTGGTTACCTGTTGCACTGTTTTGGTAGTGTGATCCTCTTCAGCTCTTTGTTTTCTCTCCATGGGAGTCCTTCCTACTTACCAGTTCCCAGCCACTGGGATTGTGGACCATGAAGACCTGTCTTCATGATGCATCGTACAACACAGTTGAGAGGAGGGTGGTGGAATTTGCAGATGTTGATGGCATATAGCACTTCCTACCAAACATCTGATATACAATTCTAGATACTCCCAGGTTTTAGTTGAAGCACTCCACCATGTCACAACTATATATATGTATATATAATGTAGTTTGCCCCTCAGGTTGAAATATTCCTCCCATGTACAATCTGTCACCCCAGGGGAGTAGGTGTTAGTTGACGATGGTCCAGCTAAGTAAGTCCTCTTCCATGCACTGACCAGCATACCTTGTCCTACCACAGGCTGGATGAACTATCCCATTGCCACCAGTTTTAGAATGGAGATGTATACCAGGTTTGTGGTCCATCTTTTTCCTACCATCTGCTTGATGTTCATTCTCAGGAATCTATCTAGTGTTGGTCATAGCTGGATGCAACACGTGTTTCATTTAGTATGGCTGGGTATCATCCTCCTACTACAGTATGGAAGAACCATACCTTATATTGCCAGATTTTTAACTAGAGATTTCACTTACTCTGGGCTTTCCTCCTTCCTACCATCTGTTGGATGTCAGTTCTTGGTAAATCAGGTGTTGGTTAGGCTGGAAACGTGTGCAAGTGGAAATGAATTTTAGTATGAAAGTTCGTCTTGTTTAGCAATTTCTGGTTTGAGGTGAAGAAGTGGGTGATTCTCTGTCAACTGTGGAACTATTGTACAATCAAAGATACTGATAGGTGTTTGATGAGGTTGAACTATCACTTCAAGCTGTTGCATCCTTGCCACTCAACACAGAGGAATACAATTAATTTGTGATGTGTGTTATGCATCTCCTTCATGCTTTTCCATCTTTCATGTTTGCAACAAAGTCATAAGAATGAGGTATACCTATATTAGATGTGGTGTGGTTTCCACTGAAAATTATATATTTAAAACGGCTGGTATGGGTAGAGAAAGCACTAGCAGAAAAGCAAACAACATTTCGACTAACTGTGAACCTTAGGATGACCGAAGAAGGTCGAAACATTTTCACTACAAAGTAGCTCTTCTCAATTAGTACTGCCCTCTGTTGACACAAAGTCTCAAGGCTCACCACTGGCCTTCCACCTCCCACTTCACCAAATCCACATGTAAATGATTATCCAGCAGCTGTCCACCAATAGGAGCTAGACACAATGCCTGTAACATTTGGACTCATTAATCACTTTAAGATTGGTCAGACAACCTATGCCACATACCTCTGGAAATAGGGAAGGGTGGGTAGGAAATGTGAGACCCGTGAATGACAAGAAAACCTGCTGAGTTGTGATGTTTTCTTTTAGGTTCCACACCTCATGTGCTCTCTGTGGCCACTTCATGAAGGGAGGATTATTTTTTTATCAGCTCTCCACCTGTTCAATGTGGATTCTAGTTATTTAAAGAGAGGAGGTAAGATATTGTGTGGGAAGTTAACAATTTCACAAACTGAAAATATAGTTCTGTTAGATTTCACTGTTCCTACCCACCCCTCCCTCACTTCCATAGGTATGTGGCATAGGTTGTCTGACCAATCTTAAAGTGATTAATGAGTACAAATGTTACAGGCATTGTGTCTAGCTCCTATTGGTGGACAGCTGCTGGATAATCATTTACATGTGGATTTGGTAAAGTGGGAAGTGGAAGACTAGTGGTGAGCCTTGAGACTTTGTGTCAACAGAGGGCAGTACTAATTGAGAAGAGCTATTTTATGAGCAGAAATAAGTATCTATTGGAAATACACTTCAGTTTAGGCAAATATGAACCGTTGTGTATAATTAATCTTTGTCAGTAACCTACATGAAATGTATAGAACATCCATTAATTCATGACTGAGTAACAAATTATTTGTTTTGAAAAGATAAGTATTGGTTCTTGTATGAGTAAATGAGATTTATATAGCTGGTTCTGTAATAGTTATAACTTTTAATTTATTATCTTGTAACTTTTTCTGTTTTGACTGCCAGATTTTGTCATATAATACTATAAATTAGCGATAATATATTGTTGTGACGTCTAAATCTCAGAGTTATGTAACTACTTTTAACATGAACTTAAAAAAGTCCAAAGCTCTAACTTAACAAATACTAACATCACAGGTAAACTATGACTTATGCCAAGTGAAGTATACTTTCAGTCACACATGCACAGAAACATACCTCAACACTTTTGTTTCTACAGGGTGTCCCACATCCATAGGAACAAATTATTGTATTTATTAATACACACACATCAATCCTTAACATACTGTGCTATCAGGGTATTTTTTCCTGAAACGCATACAACTAACATTAGAAATGTGTTTATCTTCAAGAATATAATGAATATTTTCCCTATGGGTCCTGACTTTGAGACACCCTGTACTTTGCTCGTAGTATATACAAATGTAATGCTTGTATATTTTTTTTAATGAAGAGAATGAGATTGCATGTATGTGATTTATGTATTGGAATTGTTTTACAAGTTTTGTTAACAACAAATGTATTTGCACTTTGCATTGCATTGCATTTAGTTAGTTTGCTTCATGGAAGTAGCAGGTTTGCTTAATACAACTGACCAGCAAAGATGTCGATTCTAAATGGGGTGTTAAGAGTCACTTTAATTTGGCTTTTGATTCACATAAAAACTCAAACGCCACCAAAGTCAAACTGTTCTTCCATTTTTTTTTATCTGTTTAAACTTGCCATTTTGAAATTGATTTATCCTCCCAAGTTTTTTTCTACCAGGTGGTTTCTCAGCTAGTTTTGACAGACAAATAACACAACTTCATTTATATGAATTCATGTCAAAAATTAAATTCACTAGTTTTATCTTTTTACTCACGGTAATATTGAGGTGAAGCAAAATTTTACAAATTTAAAAGAAAATTGTATTTTATTTATTTATTGAAATAAAATCATATTTTAACATTTACTTAGTTTGTTTTGCTGTTCTATATAGAACACCACCTTTCCATGTGATATCTGTTGTATACAGAATGGTATTAACTTTTATGTAGTTTGTGGTACTTTCTTTTTTTGTGATACATTTCAACACTATTAAACTACACTCTTCCTTAGTTTCATCCCAATCTTTATTTTTCACAAACTACAAATTGATTTGTATTGGTATAAGGTAGAAAATAGGTGGCTATTCACTGTTTGTTTTCGACAAAACAAAAATCTTTGACAGATATTTTGTAAACCCGACATAGATTCTTTATTTTGTCATTTTCAGGAAACTAATTGTAATGACATAAGGGGCCATCAATTACATGACATTTCATGTGGTCTGTCACTCTCTGTTTTCTTATGTTGCTTTCATAATATTAAAACTTGCAAATTTTGAAGTTCATCTGTCCATTTCAGGCTTAGTTCTTTTTGTTGATAGAGGTAACTACAATAAAAGTGTACATATTATAATTATTACTGAAATAATACATTTTGTGTGCATGCATTATATCTGAAATATTATTGAAATGTTAACCTGTTTTTATTTTTGGGAATTAATAATTGAAATTATGTGTCAAAGATAATTTTATGATTGGCTTAAATAATGAGTGATGTTGTGTGATTTTCTATTGTTCTGGTTCTTTGTGCCAAATAGTTTTTTTTCTAATTGTATTGTGTTTAGCATGATAGAGATAAATGGTGTAGCATTTATAGTGATTTCAGTTTGTATCTGAAAAATGTTGATCAGTGAAAACTAGTATTTATCAAGGACCTGGTCCAGAAGAGTGTTCAAGAAAACAACCTTTAGTACTTAGTTTTGATTTCAAAATTGGCTTTTACAAATAGCTGTGAAAAGTTTTATTATTATTAATATAAAATGCCCTTTATAATTGTATTTTTTTATTTTTTATATACATTTAGTCTGAAGTATTGTTTGATGTACAACAGATTACAACCATTTTTCTGAATGAATAGAATGTAATTATTTATATGAGGAATAGAATATAACTGATTATTTTGAGGGTAGCAGAATGTACCTGTTTGTTGGAGGAAGGGTGAAAAGAATGTTGTTAGTAGGAAAATAAACTGGAACCTGATGGTTTACAGGAAGAATAGAATATAACTGCCTCTTTCTAGTGAGCCATTTGTACATAACCTTTGTTAAATCCAAATAGCTGTTAACCATGTATTTATTTCTTTGTTTAATATTTTGTGTATCTTCTGGAAAAACTAAGGAAACAAATACTCGTGTGAAACAGTTTACAAAGATTTATTGTAGTAGATAAGTTTATTTAAATTTTTGTCTTTCATTGTTTCTGAAAGTTCATTCCTTTGTTTCTTCTCTGATTCAGTGTACAAAGTGCTAGTTATTTTATACTTGTAAGAGCTGTGTTATATTAATATCAAGAAAGAAAACTTTAAGTAGCCATCTGGAAGAGTTGGAATGGATATGAAACTGTAAATCTGCTTATGGTGGAAGAATGATATAATTATTATAGTGTTTTCTGAAAACTTAAAGTACAAGTATTAGACATTTCTAAAATATAAAGTTTCATTAGAGAGATCATTAGTTAGATAAATTGTTTCTTTTGTACTCTTTACAGACAAACCTGGTAGTTTCTCTACCGTTTCTGTCCTACATTCAGAACTTTGTTTACTATAAAATATCTGTATGATATATCTATAATTTTATGGAATTCTGTATAAATACTTCACGTGTGTGTGAGATTTTAATCTATTTTAGAATAATGCTTGTAGAAAAGGGCCCTTCTCGTTATGAAAAGCCTTTCCTTACTAAGTATGTAGTGTGAATAATTCATGTAATAAAGAGAATTTCTTTCATTTATATTGGACGTTTTTCTCAAACAAAAGTTTTTGTGAAACAACAGAATCTCAATTAACCCAGAATCTATTTATTTGTTGTAATGCAGCTATTTTCCAACCTGTTTTACTATAGTGCCCCTTCAGCAAATAATGAGCACTTGTACCCCTCTAATAAATTTTAGACCATTAGATTTTTAATCTCAGCCTTGTTTTTAATCACACACCACCTATAATACGTTGAACAGGTATTTTAATCTCTGCCTTGTTTTTAATCACACACTACCTATAATACGTTGAACAGGTATTTTTAATCTCGGCCTTGTTTTTAATCACACACCACCTATAATACGTTGAACAGGTATTTTTAATCTTGGCCTTGTTTTAATCACACACCACCTATAATACCTTCAACAGGTATTTTTAATCTCGGCCTTGTTTTTAATCACACACCACCTATAATACGTTGAACAGGTATTTTAATCTCTGCCTTGTTTTTAATCACACCCCACCTATAATACGTTGAACAGGTATTTTTAATCTCTGCCTTGTTTTTAATCACACACCACCTATAATACGTTGAACAGGTATTTTTAATCTCGGCCTTGTTTTTAATCACACACCACCTATAATACGTTGAACAGGTATTTTTAATCTCTGCCTTGTTTTTAATCACACACCACCTATAATACGTTGAACAGGTATTTTTAATCTCGGCCTTGTTTTTAATCACACACCACCTATAATACGTTGAACAGGTATTTTAATCTCAGCCTTGTTTTCAATCACACACCACCTATAATACGTTGAACAGGTATTTTAATCTCTGCCTTGTTTTAATCACACACCACCTATAATACGTTGAACAGGTATTTTTAATCTCGGCCTTGTTTTTAATCACACACCACCTATAATATGTTAAACAGGTATTTTCATCTCTGCCTTGTTTTTAATCACACACCACCTATAATACGTTGAACAGGTATTTTAATCTCGGCCTTGTTTTTAATCACACACCACCTATAATACGTTGAACAGGTATTTTTAATCTCGGCCTTGTTTTTAATCACACACCACCTATAATACGTTGAACAGGTATTTTTAATCTTGGCCTTGTTTTTAATCACACACCACCTATAATACGTTGAACAGGTATTTTTAATCTCGGCCTTGTTTTTAATCACACACCACCTATAATACGTTGAACAGGTATTTTTAATCTCGGCCTTGTTTTAATCACACACCACCTATAATACGTTGAACAGGTATTTTTAATCTCGGCCTTGTTTTTAATCACACACCACCTATAATACGTTGAACAGGTATTTTAATCTCGGCCTTGTTTTTAATCACACCCCACCTATAATACGTTGAACAGGTATTTTTAATCTCGGCCTTGTTTTTAATCACACACCACCTATAATACGTTGAACAGGTATTTTTAATCTCGGCCTTGTTTTTAATCACACCCCACCTATAATACGTTGAACAGGTATTTTAATCTCGGCCTTGTTTTTAATCACACACCACCTATAATACGTTGAACAGGTATTTTTAATCTCGGCCTTGTTTTTAATCAATCACACCCCACCTATAATACGTTGAACAGGTATTTTAATCTCGGCCTTGTTTTTAATCACACACCACCTATAATACGTTGAACAGGTATTTTTAATCTCGGCCTTGTTTTTAATCACACACCACCTATAATACGTTGAACAGGTATTTTTAATCTCGGCCTTGTTTTTAATCACACACCACCTATAATACGTTGAACAGGTATTTTAATCTCAGCCTTGTTTTTAATCACACACCACCTATAATACGTTGAACAGGTATTTTTTAATCTCGGCCTTGTTTTTAATGGGAACACACCACCTATAATACGTTGAACAGGTATTTTTATCTCGGCCTTGGCTTAATCTCGGCTCGGCCTTGTTTTTAATCACACACCACCTATAATACGTTGAACAGGTATTTTAATCTCGGCCTTGTTTTTAATCACACACCACCTATAATACGTTGAACAGGTATTTTTAATCTCGGCCTTGTTTTTAATCACACACCACCTATAATACGTTGAACAGGTATTTTTAATCTCGGCCTTGTTTTTAATCACACACCACCTATAATACGTTGAACAGGTATTTTTAATCTCGGCCTTGTTTTTAATCACACACCACCTATAATACGTTGAACAGGTATTTTTAATCTCGGCCTTGTTTTTAATCACACACCACCTATAATACGTTGAACAGGTATTTTTAATCTCGGCCTTGTTTTTAATCACACCCCACCTATAATACGTTGAACAGGTATTTTTAATCTCAGCCTTGTTTTCAATCACACACCACCTATAATACGTTGAACAGGTATTTTAATCTCTGCCTTGTTTTTAATCACACCCCACCTATAATACGTTGAACAGGTATTTTTAATCTCGGCCTTGTTTTTAATCACACACCACCTATAATACGTTGAACAGGTATTTTTAATCTCGGCCTTGTTTTTAATCACACACCACCTATAATACGTTGAACAGGTATTTTTAATCTCGGCCTTGTTTTAATCACACACCACCTATAATACGTTGAACAGGTATTTTTAATCTCGGCCTTGTTTTTAATCACACACCACCTATAATACGTTGAACAGGTATTTTTTAATCTCAGCCTTGTTTTTAATCACACACCACCTATAATACGTTGAACAGGTATTTTTAATCTCAGCCTTGTTTTCAATCACACACCACCTATAATACGTTGAACAGGTATTTTAATCTCGGCCTTGTTTTTAATCACACACCACCTATAATACGTTGAACAGGTATTTTTAATCTCGGCCTTGTTTTAATCACACACCACCTATAATACGTTGAACAGGTATTTTTAATCTCGGCCTTGTTTTTAATCACACACCACCTATAATACGTTGAACAGGTATTTTTAATCTCGGCCTTGTTTTTAATCACACACCACCTATAATACGTTGAACAGGTATTTTTAATCTCGGCCTTGTTTTTAATCACACACCACCTATAATACGTTGAACAGGTATTTTTAATCTCGGCCTTGTTTTTAATCACACACCACCTATAATACGTTGAACAGGTATTTTTAATCTCGGCCTTGTTTTAATCACACACCACCTATAATACGTTGAACAGGTATTTTTAATCTCGGCCTTGTTTTTAATCACACACCACCTATAATACGTTGAACAGGTATTTTTAATCTCGGCCTTGTTTTTAATCACACACCACCTATAATACGTTGAACAGGTATTTTTAATCTCGGCCTTGTTTTTAATCACACACCACCTATAATACGTTGAACAGGTATTTTTAATCTCGGCCTTGTTTTTAATCACACCCCACCTATAATACGTTGAACAGGTATTTTTTTAATCTCGGCCTTGTTTTTAATCACACACCACCTATAATACGTTGAACAGGTATTTTTAATCTCGGCCTTGTTTTAATCACACACCACCTATAATACGTTGAACAGGTATTTTTAATCTCGGCCTTGTTTTTAATCACACACCACCTATAATACGTTGAACAGGTATTTTAATCTCGGCCTTGTTTTTAATCACACACCACCTATAATACGTTGAACAGGTATTTTTAATCTCGGCCTTGTTTTTAATCACACACCACCTATAATACGTTGAACAGGTATTTTTAATCTCGGCCTTGTTTTTAATCACACACCACCTATAATACGTTGAACAGGTATTTTTAATCTCGGCCTTGTTTTTAATCACACACCACCTATAATACGTTGAACAGGTATTTTTAATCTCGGCCTTGTTTTAATCACACACCACCTATAATACGTTGAACAGGTATTTTTAATCTCGGCCTTGTTTTTAATCACACACCACCTATAATACGTTGAACAGGTATTTTAATCTCGGCCTTGTTTTTAATCACACACCACCTATAATACGTTGAACAGGTATTTTTAATCTCGGCCTTGTTTTAATCACACACCACCTATAATACGTTGAACAGGTATTTTTTAATCTCGGCCTTGTTTTAATCACACACCACCTATAATACGTTGAACAGGTATTTTTAATCTCGGCCTTGTTTTTAATCACACCACCTATAATACGTTGAACAGGTATTTTAATCTCGGCCTTGTTTTTAATCACACACCACCTATAATACGTTGAACAGGTATTTTTAATCTCGGCCTTGTTTTTAATCACACACCACCTATAATACGTTGAACAGGTATTTTTAATCTCGGCCTTGTTTTTAATCACACACCACCTATAATACGTTGAACAGGTATTTTTAATCTCGGCCTTGTTTTTAATCACACACCACCTATAATACGTTGAACAGGTATTTTTAATCTCGGCCTTGTTTTTAATCACACACCACCTATAATACGTTGAACAGGTATTTTTAATCTCGGCCTTGTTTTTAATCACACACCACCTATAATACGTTGAACAGGTATTTTTAATCTCGGCCTTGTTTTTAATCACACACCACCTATAATACGTTGAACAGGTATTTTTAATCTCGGCCTTGTTTTTAATCACACACCACCTATAATACGTTGAACAGGTATTTTTAATCTCGGCCTTGTTTTTAATCACACACCACCTATAATACGTTGAACAGGTATTTTTAATCTCGGCCTTGTTTTTAATCACACACCACCTATAATACGTTGAACAGGTATTTTTAATCTCGGCCTTGTTTTTAATCACACACCACCTATAATACGTTGAACAGGTATTTTTAATCTCGGCCTTGTTTTTAATCACACACCACCTATAATACGTTGAACAGGTATTTTTAATCTCGGCCTTGTTTTTAATCACACACCACCTATAATACGTTGAACAGGTATTTTAATCTCGGCCTTGTTTTCAATCACACACCACCTATAATACGTTGAACAGGTATTTTAATCTCGGCCTTGTTTTTAATCACACACCACCTATAATACGTTGAACAGGTATTTTTAATCTCGGCCTTGTTTTTAATCACACACCACCTATAATACGTTGAACAGGTATTTTTAATCTCGGCCTTGTTTTTAATCACACACCACCTATAATACGTTGAACAGGTATTTTTAATCTCGGCCTTGTTTTTAATCACACACCACCTATAATACGTTGAACAGGTATTTTTAATCTCGGCCTTGTTTTTAATCACACACCACCTATAATACGTTGAACAGGTATTTTTAATCTCGGCCTTGTTTTTAATCACACACCACCTATAATACGTTGAACAGGTATTTTTAATCTCGGCCTTGTTTTAATCACACACCACCTATAATACGTTGAACAGGTATTTTTTAATCTCGGCCTTGTTTTTAATCACACACACCACCTATAATACGTTGAACAGGTATTTTTAATCTCGGCCTTGTTTTTAATCACACACCACCTATAATACGTTGAACAGGTATTTTTAATCTCGGCCTTGTTTTTAATCACACACCACCTATAATACGTTGAACAGGTATTTTTAATCTCGGCCTTGTTTTTAATCACACACCACCTATAATACGTTGAACAGGTATTTTTAATCTCGGCCTTGTTTTTAATCACACACCACCTATAATACGTTGAACAGGTATTTTTAATCTCACACCACCTAAACGGCCTTGTTTTTAATCACACACCACCTATAATACGTTGAACAGGTTTTTTTTAATCTCTGCCTTGTTTTTAATCACACACCACCTATAATACGTTGAACAGGTATTTTTAATCTCGGCCTTGTTTTTAATCACACACCACCTATAATACGTTGAACAGGTATTTTTAATCTCGGCCTTGTTTTTAATCACACACCACCTATAATACGTTGAACAGGTATTTTTAATCTCGGCCTTGTTTTTAATCACACACCACCTATAATACGTTGAACAGGTATTTTTAATCTCGGCCTTGTTTTTAATCACACACCACCTATAATACGTTGAACAGGTATTTTTAATCTCGGCCTTGTTTTTAATCACACACCACCTATAATACGTTGAACAGGTATTTTTAATCTCGGCCTTGTTTTTAATCACACACCACCTATAATACGTTGAACAGGTATTTTTAATCTCGGCCTTGTTTTCAATCACACACCACCTATAATACGTTGAACAGGTATTTTTAATCTCGGCCTTGTTTTTAATCACACACCACCTATAATACGTTGAACAGGTATTTTTAATCTCGGCCTTGTTTTTAATCACACACCACCTATAAATACGTTGAACAGGTATTTTAATCTCGGCCTTGTTTTTAATCACACACCACCTATAATACGTTGAACAGGTATTTTTAATCTCGGCCTTGTTTTTAATCACACACCACCTATAATACGTTGAACAGGTATTTTTAATCTCGGCCTTGTTTTTAATCACACACCACCTATAATACGTTGAACAGGTATTTTTAATCTCGGCCTTGTTTTTAATCACACACCACCTATAATACGTTGAACAGGTATTTTTAATCTCGGCCTTGTTTTTAATCACACACCACCTATAATACGTTGAACAGGTATTTTTAATCTCGGCCTTGTTTTAATCACACACCACCTATAATACGTTGAACAGGTTTTTTTTAATCTCGGCCTTGTTTTTAATCACACACCACCTATAATACGTTGAACAGGTATTTTAATCTCGGCCTTGTTTTCAATCACACACCACCTATAATACGTTGAACAGGTATTTTTAATCTCGGCCTTGTTTTTAATCACACACCACCTATAATACGTTGAACAGGTATTTTTAATCTCGGCCTTGTTTTTAATCACACACCACCTATAACAGGTATTTTTTAATCTCGGCCTTGTTTTTAATCAGTTGAACAGGTATTTTTAATCTCGGCCTTGTTTTTAATCACACACCACCTATAATACGTTGAACAGGTATTTTTTAATCTCGGCCTTGTTTTTAATCACACACCACCTATAATACGTTGAACAGGTATTTTTTAATCTCGGCCTTGTTTTTAATCACACACCACCTATAATACGTTGAACAGGTATTTTAATCTCGGCCTTGTTTTTAATCACACACCACCTATAATACGTTGAACAGGTATTTTAATCTCGGCCTTGTTTTTAATCACACACCACCTATAATACGTTGAACAGGTATTTTTAATCTCGGCCTTGTTTTTAATCACACACCACCTATAATACGTTGAACAGGTATTTTTAATCTCGGCCTTGTTTTTAATCACACACACCTATAATACGTTGAACAGGTATTTTTAATCTCGGCCTTGTTTTTACATCACCTATAATACGTTGAACAGGTATTTTTAATCTCGGCCTTGTTTTCAATCCCACACCACCTATAATACGTTGAACAGGTATTTTAATCTCGGCCTTGTTTTTAATCACACACCACCTATAATACGTTGAACAGGTATTTTTAATCTCGGCCTTGTTTTTAATCACACACCACCTATAATACGTTGAACAGGTATTTTTTAATCTCGGCCTTGTTTTAATCACACACCACCTATAATACGTTGAACAGGTATTTTTAATCTCGGCCTTGTTTTTTCAATCACACACCACCTATAATACGTTGAACAGGTATTTTTAATCTCGGCCTTGTTTTTAATCACACACCACCTATAATACGTTGAACAGGTATTTTTAATCTCGGCCTTGTTTTTAATCACACACCACCTATAATACGTTGAACAGGTATTTTTAATCTCGGCCTTGTTTTTAATCACACACCACCTATAATACGTTGAACAGGTATTTTTAATCTCGGCCTTGTTTTTAATCACACACCACCTATAATACGTTGAACAGGTATTTTTAATCTCGGCCTTGTTTTAATCACACACCACCTATAATACGTTGAACAGGTATTTTTAATCTCGGCCTTGTTTTTAATCAACACACCTATAATATGTTGAACAGGTATTTTTAATCTCACCTTGTTTTTAATAATACGTTGAACAGGTATTTTTAATCTCGGCCTTGTTTTTAATCACACCCACCTATAATACGTTGAACAGGTATTTTTAATCTCGGCCTTGTTTTTAATCACACACCACCTATAATACGTTGAACAGGTATTTTTAATCTCGGCCTTGTTTTTAATCACACACCACCTATAATACGTTGAACAGGTATTTTTAATCTCGGCCTTGTTTTTAATCACACACCACCTATAATACGTTGAACAGGTATTTTTAATCTCGGCCTTGTTTTTAATCACACACCACCTATAATACGTTGAACAGGTATTTTTAATCTCGGCCTTGTTTTTAATCACACACCACCTATAATACGTTGAACAGGTATTTTTAATCTCGGCCTTGTTTTTAATCACACACCACCTATAATACGTTGAACAGGTATTTTTAATCTCGGCCTTGTTTTTAATCACACACCACCTATAATACGTTGAACAGGTATTTTTAATCTCGGCCTTGTTTTTAATCACACACCACCTATAATACGTTGAACAGGTATTTTTAATCTCGGCCTTGTTTTTAATCACACACCACCTATAATACGTTGAACAGGTATTTTTAATCTCGGCCTTGTTTTTAATCACACACCACCTATAATACGTTGAACAGGTATTTTTAATCTCGGCCTTGTTTTTAATCACACACCACCTATAATACGTTGAACAGGTATTTTTAATCTCGGCCTTGTTTTTAATCACACACACCTATAATACGTTGAACAGGTATTTTTAATCTCGGCCTTGTTTTTAATCACACACCACCTATAATACGTTGAACAGGTATTTTTAATCTCGGCCTTGTTTTCAATCACACACCACCTATAATACGTTGAACAGGTATTTTTAATCTCGGCCTTGTTTTTAATCACACACCACCTATAATACGTTGAACAGGTATTTTTAATCTCGGCCTTGTTTTTAATCACACACCACCTATAATACGTTGAACAGGTATTTTTAATCTCGGCCTTGTTTTTAATCACACACCACCTATAATACGTTGAACAGGTATTTTTTTAATCTCGGCCTTGTTTTCAATCACACACCACCTATAATACGTTGAACAGGTATTTTTAATCTCGGCCTTGTTTTAATCACACACCACCTATAATACGTTGAACAGGTATTTTTAATCTCGGCCTTGTTTTTAATCACACACCACCTATAATACGTTGAACAGGTATTTTTAATCTCGGCCTTGTTTTTAATCACACACCACCTATAATACGTTGAACAGGTATTTTAATCTCGGCCTTGTTTTTAATCACACACCACCTATAATACGTTGAACAGGTATTTTTAATCTCGGCCTTGTTTTAATCACACACCACCTATAATACGTTGAACAGGTATTTTTAATCTCGGCCTTGTTTTTAATCACACACCACCTATAATACGTTGAACAGGTATTTTTAATCTCGGCCTTGTTTTTAATCACACACCACCTATAATACGTTGAACAGGTATTTTTAATCTCGGCCTTGTTTTTTTAATCACACACCTATAATACGTTGAACAGGTATTTTTAATCTCGGCCTTGTTTTTAATCACACACCACCTATAATACGTTGAACAGGTATTTTAATCTCGGCCTTGTTTTCAATCACACACCACCTATAATACGTTGAACAGGTATTTTTAATCTCGGCCTTGTTTTAATCACACACCACCTATAATACGTTGAACAGGTATTTTTAATCTCGGCCTTGTTTTTAATCACACACCACCTATAATACGTTGAACAGGTATTTTTAATCTCGGCCTTGTTTTTAATCACACACCACCTATAATACGTTGAACAGGTATTTTTAATCTCGGCCTTGTTTTTTTCAATCACACACCACCTATAATACGTTGAACAGGTATTTTTAATCTCGGCCTTGTTTTTAATCACACACCACCTATAATACGTTGAACAGGTATTTTTAATCTCGGCCTTGTTTTTAATCACACACCACCTATAATACGTTGAACAGGTATTTTTAATCTCGGCCTTGTTTTTAATCACACACCACCTATAATACGTTGAACAGGTATTTTTAATCTCGGCCTTGTTTTTAATCACACACCACCTATAATACGTTGAACAGGTATTTTTAATCTCGGCCTTGTTTTTAATCACACACCACCTATAATACGTTGAACAGGTATTTTTAATCTCGGCCTTGTTTTAATCACACACCACCTATAATACGTTGAACAGGTATTTTTAATCTCGGCCTTGTTTTTAATCACACACCACCTATAATACGTTGAACAGGTATTTTTAATCTCGGCCTTGTTTTTAATCACACACCACCTATAATACGTTGAACAGGTATTTTAATCTCGGCCTTGTTTTTAATCACACACCACCTATAATACGTTGAACAGGTATTTTTAATCTCGGCCTTGTTTTTAATCACACACCACCTATAATACGTTGAACAGGTATTTTAATCTCGGCCTTGTTTTTAATCACACACCACCTATAATACGTTGAACAGGTATTTTTAATCTCGGCCTTGTTTTCAATCACACACCACCTATAATACGTTGAACAGGTATTTTTAATCTCGGCCTTGTTTTTAATCACACACCACCTATAATACGTTGAACAGGTATTTTTAATCTCGGCCTTGTTTTTAATCACACACCACCTATAATACGTTGAACAGGTATTTTTAATCTCGGCCTTGTTTTTAATCACACACCACCTATAATACGTTGAACAGGTATTTTTAATCTCGGCCTTGTTTTTAATCACACACCACCTATAATACGTTGAACAGGTATTTTAATCTCGGCCTTGTTTTTAATCACACACCACCTATAATACGTTGAACAGGTATTTTTAATCTCGGCCTTGTTTTTAATCACACACCACCTATAATACGTTGAACAGGTATTTTTAATCTCGGCCTTGTTTTTAATCACACACCACCTATAATACGTTGAACAGGTATTTTTAATCTCGGCCTTGTTTTTAATCACACACCACCTATAATACGTTGAACAGGTATTTTTAATCTCGGCCTTGTTTTTAATCACACACCACCTATAATACGTTGAACAGGTATTTTTAATCTCGGCCTTGTTTTTAATCACACACCACCTATAATACGTTGAACAGGTATTTTTAATCTCGGCCTTGTTTTTAATCACACACCACCTATAATACGTTGAACAGGTATTTTTAATCTCGGCCTTGTTTTTAATCACACACCACCTATAATACGTTGAACAGGTATTTTTAATCTCGGCCTTGTTTTTAATCACACACCACCTATAATACGTTGAACAGGTATTTTTAATCTCGGCCTTGTTTTCAATCACACACCACCTATAATACGTTGAACAGGTATTTTTAATCTCGGCCTTGTTTTTAATCACACACCACCTATAATACGTTGAACAGGTATTTTAATCTCGGCCTTGTTTTCAATCACACACCACCTATAATACGTTGAACAGGTATTTTAATCTCGGCCTTGTTTTAATCACACACCACCTATAATACGTTGAACAGGTATTTTTAATCTCGGCCTTGTTTTTAATCACACACCACCTATAATACGTTGAACAGGTATTTTTAATCTCGGCCTTGTTTTTAATCACACACCACCTATAATACGTTGAACAGGTATTTTTAATCTCGGCCTTGTTTTCAATCACACACCACCTATAATACGTTGAACAGGTATTTTTAATCTCGGCCTTGTTTTTAATCACACACCACCTATAATACGTTGAACAGGTATTTTTAATCTCGGCCTTGTTTTTAATCACACACCACCTATAATACGTTGAACAGGTATTTTTAATCTCGGCCTTGTTTTTAATCACACACCACCTATAATACGTTGAACAGGTATTTTTAATCTCGGCCTTGTTTTTAATCACACACCACCTATAATACGTTGAACAGGTATTTTTAATCTCGGCCTTGTTTTTAATCACACACCACCTATAATACGTTGAACAGGTATTTTTAATCTCGGCCTTGTTTTTAATCACACACCACCTATAATACGTTGAACAGGTATTTTAATCTCGGCCTTGTTTTTAATCACACACCACCTATAATACGTTGAACAGGTATTTTTAATCTCGGCCTTGTTTTTAATCACACACCACCTATAATACGTTGAACAGGTATTTTTAATCTCGGCCTTGTTTTTAATCACACACCACCTATAATACGTTGAACAGGTATTTTTAATCTCGGCCTTGTTTTTAATCCAATCACACACCACCTATAATACGTTGAACAGGTATTTTTAATCTCGGCCTTGTTTTTAATCACACACCACCTATAATACGTTGAACAGGTATTTTTAATCTCGGCCTTGTTTTTAATCACACACCACCTATAATACGTTGAACAGGTATTTTTAATCTCGGCCTTGTTTTTAATCACACACCACCTATAATACGTTGAACAGGTATTTTTAATCTCGGCCTTGTTTTTTAATCACACACCACCTATAATACGTTGAACAGGTATTTTTAATCTCGGCCTTGTTTTTAATCACACACCACCTATAATACGTTGAACAGGTATTTTTAATCTCGGCCTTGTTTTTAATCACACACCACCTATAATACGTTGAACAGGTATTTTAATCTCGGCCTTGTTTTTAATCACACACCACCTATAATACGTTGAACAGGTATTTTTAATCTCGGCCTTGTTTTTAATCACACACCACCTATAATACGTTGAACAGGTATTTTTAATCTCGGCCTTGTTTTAATCACACACCACCTATAATACGTTGAACAGGTATTTTAATCTCGGCCTTGTTTTTAATCACACACCACCTATAATACGTTGAACAGGTATTTTTAATCTCGGCCTTGTTTTTAATCACACACCACCTATAATACGTTGAACAGGTATTTTTAATCTCGGCCTTGTTTTTAATCACACACCACCTATAATACGTTGAACAGGTATTTTAATCTCGGCCTTGTTTTTAATCACACACCACCTATAATACGTTGAACAGGTATTTTTTAATCTCGGCCTTGTTTTTAATCACACACCACCTATAATACGTTGAACAGGTATTTTAATCTCGGCCTTGTTTTAATCACACACCACCTATAATACGTTGAACAGGTATTTTAATCTCGGCCTTGTTTTTAATCACACCCACCTATAATACGTTGAACAGGTATTTTTAATCTCGGCCTTGTTTTTAATCACACACCACCTATAATACGTTGAACAGGTATTTTTAATCTCGGCCTTGTTTTTAATCACACACCACCTATAATACGTTGAACAGGTATTTTTAATCTCGGCCTTGTTTTTAATCACACACCACCTATAATACGTTGAACAGGTATTTTTAATCTCGGCCTTGTTTTTAATCACACACCACCTATAATACGTTGAACAGGTATTTTTAATCTCGGCCTTGTTTTTAATCACACACCACCTATAATACGTTGAACAGGTATTTTTAATCTCGGCCTTGTTTTTAATCACACACCACCTATAATACGTTGAACAGGTATTTTTAATCTCGGCCTTGTTTTTAATCACACCACCTATAATACGTTGAACAGGTATTTTTAATCTCGGCCTTGTTTTTAATCACACACCACCTATAATACGTTGAACAGGTATTTTTAATCTCGGCCTTGTTTTTAATCACACACCACCTATAATACGTTGAACAGGTATTTTTAATCTCGGCCTTGTTTTTAATCACACACCACCTATAATACGTTGAACAGGTATTTTTAATCTCGGCCTTGTTTTTAATCACACACCACCTATAATACGTTGAACAGGTATTTTTAATCTCGGCCTTGTTTTTAATCACACACCACCTATAATACGTTGAACAGGTATTTTTAATCTCGGCCTTGTTTTTTAATCACACACACCTATAATACGTTGAACAGGTATTTTTAATCTCGGCCTTGTTTTTAATCACACACCTATAATACGTTGAACAGGTATTTTTAATCTCGGCCTTGTTTTTAATCACACACCACCTATAATACGTTGAACAGGTATTTTTAATCTCGGCCTTGTTTTTAATCACACACCACCTATAATACGTTGAACAGGTATTTTTAATCTCGGCCTTGTTTTTAATCACACCCACCTATAATACGTTGAACAGGTATTTTTAATCTCGGCCTTGTTTTTAATCACACACCACCTATAATACGTTGAACAGGTATTTTTAATCTCGGCCTTGTTTTTAATCACACACCACCTATAATACGTTGAACAGGTATTTTTAATCTTGGCCTTGTTTTTAATCACACACCACCTATAATACGTTGAACAGGTATTTTTAATCTCGGCCTTGTTTTTAATCACACACCACCTATAATACGTTGAACAGGTATTTTTAATCTCGGCCTTGTTTTTAATCACACACCACCTATAATACGTTGAACAGGTATTTTTAATCTCGGCCTTGTTTTTAATCACACACCACCTATAATACGTTGAACAGGTATTTTAATCTCGGCCTTGTTTTTAATCACACACCACCTATAATACGTTGAACAGGTATTTTTAATCTCGGCCTTGTTTTTTAATCACACACCACCTATAATACGTTGAACAGGTATTTTTAATCTCGGCCTTGTTTTTAATCACACACCACCTATAATACGTTGAACAGGTATTTTTAATCTCGGCCTTGTTTTAATCACACACCACCTATAATACGTTGAACAGGTATTTTTAATCTCGGCCTTGTTTTAATCACACACACCTATAATACGTTGAACAGGTATTTTTAATCTCGGCCTTGTTTTAATCACACACCACCTATAATACGTTGAACAGGTATTTTTAATCTCGGCCTTGTTTTTAATCACACACCACCTATAATACGTTGAACAGGTATTTTTAATCTCGGCCTTGTTTTTAATCACACACCACCTATAATACGTTGAACAGGTATTTTTAATCTCGGCCTTGTTTTTAATCACACACCACCTATAATACGTTGAACAGGTATTTTTAATCTCGGCCTTGTTTTTAATCACACACCACCTATAATACGTTGAACAGGTATTTTTAATCTCGGCCTTGTTTTCAATCACACACCACCTATAATACGTTGAACAGGTATTTTTAATCTCGGCCTTGTTTTCAATCACACACCACCTATAATACGTTGAACAGGTATTTTTAATCTCGGCCTTGTTTTTAATCACACACCACCTATAATACGTTGAACAGGTATTTTTAATCTCGGCCTTGTTTTTAATCACACACCACCTATAATACGTTGAACAGGTATTTTTAATCTCGGCCTTGTTTTTAATCACACACCACCTATAATACGTTGAACAGGTATTTTTAATCTCGGCCTTGTTTTTAATCACACACCACCTATAATACGTTGAACAGGTATTTTTAATCTCGGCCTTGTTTTTAATCACACACCACCTATAATACGTTGAACAGGTATTTTTAATCTCGGCCTTGTTTTTAATCACACACCACCTATAATACGTTGAACAGGTATTTTTAATCTCGGCCTTGTTTTTAATCACACACCACCTATAATACGTTGAACAGGTATTTTTAATCTCGGCCTTGTTTTTAATCACACACCACCTATAATACGTTGAACAGGTATTTTTTAATCTCGGCCTTGTTTTTTCACACACCACCTATAATACGTTGAACAGGTATTTTTAATCTCGGCCTTGTTTTTAATCACACACCACCTATAATACGTTGAACAGGTATTTTTTTAATCTCGGCCTTGTTTTTAATCACACACCACCTATAATACGTTGAACAGGTATTTTAATCTCGGCCTTGTTTTTAATCACACACCACCTATAATACGTTGAACAGGTATTTTTAATCTCGGCCTTGTTTTTAATCACACACCACCTATAATACGTTGAACAGGTATTTTTAATCTCGGCCTTGTTTTTAATCACACACCACCTATAATACGTTGAACAGGTATTTTTAATCTCGGCCTTGTTTTTAATCACACACCACCTATAATACGTTGAACAGGTATTTTTAATCTCGGCCTTGTTTTTAATCACACACCACCTATAATACGTTGAACAGGTATTTTTTAATCTTGGCCTTGTTTTTTAATCACACACCACCTATAATACGTTGAACAGGTATTTTTTAATCTCGGCCTTGTTTTTAATCACACACCACCTATAATACGTTGAACAGGTATTTTTAATCTCGGCCTTGTTTTAATCACACACCACCTATAATACGTTGAACAGGTTTTTTTTAATCTCGGCCTTGTTTTTAATCACACACCACCTATAATACGTTGAACAGGTATTTTTAATCTCGGCCTTGTTTTTAATCACACACCACCTATAATACGTTGAACAGGTATTTTTAATCTCGGCCTTGTTTTTAATCACACACCACCTATAATACGTTGAACAGGTATTTTTAATCTCGGCCTTGTTTTTAATCACCTCACACACCCACCTATAATACGTTGAACAGGTATTTTTAATCTCGGCCTTGTTTTAATCACACACCTATATATTACGTTGAACAGGTATTTTTAATCTCACCTTGTTTTACCACACCTATAATACGTTGAACAGGTATTTTTTTATCTCGGCCTTGTTTTTAATCACACACCACCTATAATACGTTGAACAGGTATTTTTAAATCTCGGCCTTGTTTTTAATCACACACCACCTATAATACGTTGAACAGGTATTTTTAATCTCGGCCTTGTTTTTAATCACACCATATAATACGTTGAACAGGTATTTTTTAATCTCGGCCTTGTTTTTAATCACACACCACCTATAATACGTTGAACAGGTATTTTTAATCTCGGCCTTGTTTTTAATCACACCCACCTATAATACGTTGAACAGGTATTTTTTAATCTCGGCCTTGTTTTTAATCACACACCACCTATAATACGTTGAACAGGTATTTTTAATCTCGGCCTTGTTTTTAATCACACCACCTATAATACGTTGAACAGGTATTTTTAATCTCGGCCTTGTTTTAATCACACACCACCTATAATACGTTGAACAGGTATTTTTAATCTCGGCCTTGTTTTTAATCACACACCACCTATAATACGTTGAACAGGTATTTTTAATCTCGGCCTTGTTTTTAATCACACACCACCTATAATACGTTGAACAGGTATTTTTAATCTCGGCCTTGTTTTTTAATCACACACCACCTATAATACGTTGAACAGGTATTTTTAATCTCGGCCTTGTTTTTAATCACACACCACCTATAATACGTTGAACAGGTATTTTTAATCTCGGCCTTGTTTTAATCACACACCACCTATAATACGTTGAACAGGTATTTTTAATCTCGGCCTTGTTTTAATCACACACCACCTATAATACGTTGAACAGGTATTTTTTAATCTCGGCCTTGTTTTAATCAATCACACTTGTTAATCACACCTATAATACGTTGAACAGGTATTTTTAATCTCGGCCTTGTTTTAATCACACCACCTATAATACGTTGAACAGGTATTTTTAATCTCGGCCTTGTTTTTAATCACACCCACCTATAATACGTTGAACAGGTATTTTTAATCTCGGCCTTGTTTTTAATCACACCCACCTATAATACGTTGAACAGGTATTTTTAATCTCGGCCTTGTTTTTAATCACACACCACCTATAATACGTTGAACAGGTATTTTTAATCTCGGCCTTGTTTTTAATCACACACCACCTATAATACGTTGAACAGGTATTTTTAATCTCGGCCTTGTTTTTAATCACACACCACCTATAATACGTTGAACAGGTATTTTTAATCTCGGCCTTGTTTTTAATCACACACCACCTATAATACGTTGAACAGGTATTTTTAATCTCGGCCTTGTTTTTAATCACACACCACCTATAATACGTTGAACAGGTATTTTTAATCTCGGCCTTGTTTTTAATCACACACCACCTATAATACGTTGAACAGGTTTTTTTTAATCTCGGCCTTGTTTTTAATCACACACCACCTATAATACGTTGAACAGGTATTTTTAATCTCGGCCTTGTTTTTAATCACACACACCTATAATACGTTGAACAGGTATTTTTAATCTCGGCCTTGTTTTTAATCACACACCACCTATAATACGTTGAACAGGTATTTTTAATCTCGGCCTTGTTTTTAATCACACACCACCTATAATACGTTGAACAGGTATTTTTAATCTCGGCCTTGTTTTTAATCACACCACCTATAATACGTTGAACAGGTATTTTTTAATCTCGGCCTTGTTTTTAATCACACACCACCTATAATACGTTGAACAGGTATTTTTAATCTCGGCCTTGTTTTTCAATCACACACCACCTATAATACGTTGAACAGGTATTTTTAATCTCGGCCTTGTTTTAATCACACACCACCTATAATACGTTGAACAGGTATTTTTAATCTCGGCCTTGTTTTTAATCACACACCACACTATAATACGTTGAACAGGTATTTTTAATCTCGGCCTTGTTTTTAATCACACACCACCTATAATACGTTGAACAGGTATTTTTAATCTCGGCCTTGTTTTTAATCACACACCACCTATAATACGTTGAACAGGTATTTTTAATCTCGGCCTTGTTTTAATCACACACCACCTATAATACGTTGAACAGGTTTTTTTTAATCTCGGCCTTGTTTTTAATCACACCCCACCTATAATACGTTGAACAGGTATTTTTAATCTCGGCCTTGTTTTTAATCACACACCACCTATAATACGTTGAACAGGTATTTTTAATCTCGGCCTTGTTTTTAATCACACACCACCTATAATACGTTGAACAGGTATTTTTAATCTCGGCCTTGTTTTTAATCACACACCACCTATAATACGTTGAACAGGTATTTTTAATCTCGGCCTTGTTTTTAATCACACACCACCTATAATACGTTGAACAGGTATTTTTAATCTCGGCCTTGTTTTTAATCACACCCACCTATAATACGTTGAACAGGTATTTTTAATCTCGGCCTTGTTTTTAATCACACACCACCTATAATACGTTGAACAGGTATTTTTAATCTCGGCCTTGTTTTTAATCACACACCACCTATAATACGTTGAACAGGTATTTTTAATCTCGGCCTTGTTTTAATCACACACCACCTATAATACGTTGAACAGGTATTTTTAATCTCGGCCTTGTTTTTAATCACACCACCTCATAATACGTTGAACAGGTATTTTTAATCTCGGCCTTGTTTTTAATCACACACCACCTATAATACGTTGAACAGGTATTTTTAATCTCGGCCTTGTTTTTAATCACACACCACCTATAATACGTTGAACAGGTATTTTTAATCTCGGCCTTGTTTTTAATCACACACCACCTATAATACGTTGAACAGGTATTTTTAATCTCGGCCTTGTTTTAATCACACACCACCTATAATACGTTGAACAGGTATTTTTAATCTCGGCCTTGTTTTTAATCACACCACCTATAATACGTTGAACAGGTATTTTTAATCTCGGCCTTGTTTTCAATCACACACCACCTATAATACGTTGAACAGGTATTTTTAATCTCGGCCTTGTTTTTAATCACACACCACCTATAATACGTTGAACAGGTATTTTTAATCTCGGCCTTGTTTTTAATCACACACCACCTATAATACGTTGAACAGGTATTTTTAATCTCGGCCTTGTTTTTAATCACACCCACCTATAATACGTTGAACAGGTATTTTTAATCTCGGCCTTGTTTTTAATCACACACCACCTATAATACGTTGAACAGGTATTTTTAATCTCGGCCTTGTTTTTAATCCACACCACCTATAATACGTTGAACAGGTATTTTTAATCTCGGCCTTGTTTTTAATCACACCACCTATAATACGTTGAACAGGTTTTTTTTAATCTCGGCCTTGTTTTTAATCACACCCCACCTATAATACGTTGAACAGGTATTTTTAATCTCGGCCTTGTTTTTAATCACACACCACCTATAATACGTTGAACAGGTATTTTTAATCTCGGCCTTGTTTTTAATCACACACCACCTATAATACGTTGAACAGGTATTTTTAATCTCGGCCTTGTTTTCAATCACACACCACCTATAATACGTTGAACAGGTATTTTTAATCTCGGCCTTGTTTTTAATCACACACCACCTATAATACGTTGAACAGGTATTTTTAATCTCGGTCTTGTTAACAACCACACACCCACCTATAATACGTTGAACAGGTATTTTTAATCTCGGCCTTGTTTTTAATCACACACCACCTATAATACGTTGAACAGGTATTTTTAATCTCGGCCTTGTTTTAATCACACCACCTATAATACGTTGAACAGGTATTTTTTAATCTCGGCCTTGTTTTTAATCACACACCACCTATAATACGTTGAACAGGTATTTTTAATCTCGGCCTTGTTTTAATCACACACCACCTATAATACGTTGAACAGGTACAATCTCGGTTGTTTTAATTTTTTAACAGGTCTCGGCCTTGTTTTTAATCACACCCACCTATAATACGTTGAACAGGTATTTTTAATCTCGGCCTTGTTTTCAATCACACACCACCTATAATACGTTGAACAGGTATTTTTAATCTCGGCCTTGTTTTCAATCACACACCACCTATAATACGTTGAACAGGTATTTTTAATCTCGGCCTTGTTTTTAATCACACCACCTATAATACGTTGAACAGGTATTTTTAATCTCGGCCTTGTTTTTAATCACACACCACCTATAATACGTTGAACAGGTATTTTTAATCTCGGCCTTGTTTTTAATCACACACCACCTATAATACGTTGAACAGGTATTTTTAATCTCGGCCTTGTTTTTAATCACACACCACCTATAATACGTTGAACAGGTATTTTAATCTCGGCCTTGTTTTTAATCACACACCACCTATAATACGTTGAACAGGTATTTTTAATCTCGGCCTTGTTTTAATCACACACCACCTATAATACGTTGAACAGGTATTTTTAATCTCGGCCTTGTTTTTAATCACACTTTACCTATAATACGTTGAACAGGTATTTTTAATCTCGGCCTTGTTTTTAATCACACCCCACCTATAATACGTTGAACAGGTATTTTTAATCTCGGCCTTGTTTTTAATCACACACCACCTATAATACGTTGAACAGGTATTTTTTAATCTCGGCCTTGTTTTTAATCACACACCACCTATAATACGTTGAACAGGTATTTTTAATCTCGGCCTTGTTTTTAATCTCACACCACCTATAATACGTTGAACAGGTTTTTTTTAATCTCGGCCTTGTTTTTAATCACACACCACCTATAATACGTTGAACAGGTATTTTTAATCTCGGCCTTGTTTTTAATCACACACCACCTATAATACGTTGAACAGGTGATTTTTAATCTCGGCCTTGTTTTTAATCACACCACCTATAATACGTTGAACAGGTATTTTTAATCTCAGCCTTGTTTTTAATCACACACCACCTATAATACGTTGAACAGGTATTTTTAATCTCGGCCTTGTTTTTAATCACACACCACCTATAATACGTTGAACAGGTATTTTTAATCTCGGCCTTGTTTTTAATCACACACCACCTATAATACGTTGAACAGGTATTTTTAATCTCGGCCTTGTTTTTAATCACACACCACCTATAATACGTTGAACAGGTATTTTTAATCTCGGCCTTGTTTTTAATCACACACCACCTATAATACGTTGAACAGGTTTTTTTTAATCTCGGCCTTGTTTTTTCACACACACCTACCAGGTATTTTTAATCCTATAATACGTTGAACAGGTATTTTTAATCTCGGCCTTGTTTTTAATCTCACACCACCTATAATACGTTGAACAGGTTTTTTTAATCGGCCTTGTTTTTAATCACACCACCTATAATACGTTGAACAGGTATTTTTAATCTCGGCCTTGTTTTTAATCACACCACCTATAATACGTTGAACAGGTATTTTTAATCTCGGCCTTGTTTTTAATCACACACCACCTATAATACGTTGAACAGGTATTTTTAATCTCGGCCTTGTTTTTAATCTCACACCACCTATAATACGTTGAACAGGTATTTTAATCTCGGCCTTGTTTTAATCTCGGCCTTGTTTTTAATCACACACCACCTATAATACGTTGAACAGGTATTTTTAATCTCGGCCTTGTTTTTAATCACACACCACCTATAATACGTTGAACAGGTATTTTTAATCTCGGCCTTGTTTTTAATCACACACCACCTATAATACGTTGAACAGGTATTTTTAATCTCGGCCTTGTTTTTAATCACACACCACCTATAATACGTTGAACAGGTATTTTTAATCTCGGCCTTGTTTTTAATCACACACCACCTATAATACGTTGAACAGGTATTTTTAATCTCGGCCTTGTTTTTTAATCACACACCACCTATAATACGTTGAACAGGTATTTTTAATCTCGGCCTTGTTTTTAATCACACCACCTATATTACGTTGAACAGATTGTTTTTAATCTCGGCCTTGTTTTTAATCCACACACCACCTATAATACGTTGAACAGGTATTTTTAATCTCGGCCTTGTTTTAATCCCACACCACCTATAATACGTTGAACAGGTATTTTTTAATCTCGGCCTTGTTTTTAATCACACACCACCTATAATACGTTGAACAGGTATTTTTAATCTATGCCTTGTTTTTAATCACACACCACCTATAATTACGTTGAACAGGTATTTTTTTAATCTCAGCCTTGTTTTTAATCACACACCACCTATAATACGTTGAACAGGTATTTTTTAATCTCGGCCTTGTTTTTTAATCACACACCACCTATAATACGTTGAACAGGTATTTTTAATCTCGGCCTTGTTTTTTAATCACACACCACCTATAATACGTTGAACAGGTATTTTTAATCTCGGCCTTGTTTTCAATCACACACCACCTATAATACGTTGAACAGATTATTTTTTAATCTCGGCCTTGTTTTTAATCACACACCACCTATAATACGTTGAACAGGTATTTTT
>NW_027467777.1:6255644-6290251 GCF_004210375.1 Tachypleus tridentatus | reverse complement strand
CTGTTCCTGGCCTGACCTGAGCCTGAGCTGACCATGCTCGCCTGGCCTGACCTGACCTGACCTGACCTGACCTGACCTGACCTGACCTGACCTGACCTGACCTGACCTGACCTGACCTGATGTTTGACTGACCTGACCTGGGCCTGAAGCCCTGACCTGGGCCCTGAGCCTGTTTGACCCTGGCCTGAGCCCTGAGCCTCAGCCTGACCTGACCCTGGCCTGACCTGAGCCCTGACCTGAGCCTGAAGCCTGAGCCTGAGCCCTGAGCTGGGCCCTGGCCTGAGGCCCTGGCCTGACCCTGGCCTGGGCCCTGGCCTGACCTGACCTGATGGCCTGACCTGGCCTGAGCCTGGCCTGGCCTGGCCTGACCTGAGCCTGGCCTGATGACCTGAAGCCTGACCTGACCCCTGGGCCTGGGCCCTGAGGCCTGGGCCTGGGCTGGCCTGGCCTGAGCCCTGTTACAAGCCCCTGGCCCTGGCCTCGGCCTGAGAGCCTGACCTGAGCCTGAGCCTGGCCAGCCCTGAGCCTGAGCCCAGGCCTGAGCCTGAATTGGCCTGGGCCCTGACCTGAGCCTGACCTGACCTGGCCTGAAGCCTGAGCCTGACCTGACCTGGGCTGGCCTGTGGCCTGGCCTGGCTTGTGACCTGGGCCTGACGTGACCCTGAGCCCTGAGCCTGAGCCTGACCTGAGCCAGGCCCTGAGCCAGCCTGGCCTGACCAGGCTGACTGGCCTGACCCTGGCCTGGCCTGAGCCTGACCTGGCCTGAGCCAGACCTGACCCTGGCCTGGACCTGATACCTGAGCCTCGGCCTGACCTGGCCCTGAGCCTGACCTGGCCTGGGCCCTGAAGCCCTGGCCTGGCCCTGACCTGAAGCCTGACCTGGCTGAGACCAGCTCTGGCCTGTGCAGCTACTGGCCTGACCTGAAGCCTGACCCCTGACCTGAGCCTGAGCCTGGCCTGAGCCTGACCCTGGCCTGGCCTGGCCTGGGCCTGGCCTGGGCCTGAGCCTGGCCTGGCCTGACCCTGGCCTGACCTGGCCTGGCCGGCCTGACCTGAGCCTGGCCTGAAGCCTGAGCCTGAGCTCTGACCTGACCTGGCCTGACCTGAGCCTCAGGCCTGGCCTGAGCCTGAGCCTGGCCTGACCTGGCTGACATGACCCTGGCCTGACCTGAGCCTGGCCCTGGCCTGAGCCTGGCCCTGCCCTGAGCCTACGGCCTGAGCCTGGCCTGATGCCTGACCTGACCTGGCCTGACCTGGCCTGGGCCTGACCTGACCTGAAGCCTGGCCTGACCAGCCTGGCCCTGGCCTGGCCCTGGCCCTGAGCCTGAGCCTGAGCCCTGTGGGCCCTGTCCTGGCCTGGAGGCCTGGCCCCACCTGGCCTGTTCAGGCCTGACCTGGCCTCAGCCTGGACCTGGAGCCCTGTTGCCTGAGCCTGACCCTGACCTGGGCCTGAGCCTGTTGCCTGGCCTGGGCCTGACCTGGAAGCCTGGCCTGACCTGAAGCCTGTTGCCTATTGCCCTGACCTGGCCCTGGCCTGAGCCTGGCCTGGCCTGGCCTGTGTGGCCTGGCCTGACCTGGCCTGAAGCCTGTTGCCCTGGCAGTGACCTGTTCCTGACTACCTGGCCTGACCTATTGGCCTGTGGACCCTGTTATGGGCCCTGGCCTGTTTTCAGGCCTGAGCCTGGCCTGGCCTGACCTGACCTGACCTGGCCTGAAGCCTGACCTGGCCCTGGGCCTCAGGCCAGACCTGACCCTGGGCCCTGAGGCCTGACCTGGCCTGAGCCTGACCTGGCTGGCCTGAGCCTGGAGCCTGAGCCTGAGCCTGACCCCTGAGCCTGGGCCTGGCCTGGCCTGGCCTGGGCCCTGGGCCTGAGCCCTGAGCCCTGGCCTGAGCCTGACCCTCGGCCTGACCTGACCTGAGCCTGAGCCTGACTGACCCTGACCTGACCTGGCCTGACCCCTGAACCCTGACCTGACGCCTGGCCTGAGCCTGGCCTGGCCTGACCTGGCCTGACCCTGAGCCTGGCCCCTGGCCTGGCCTGGACCCTAAGCCTGACCTGACCTGACGGCCTGGGTCCTGGCCTCAGGCCTGGCCTGAGCCTGGCCTGGACCTGGCCTGGGCCTGGCCTGTTGAAGGCCTGACCTGAGGCCTGGCCTGGCCCTGGCCTGGGCCTGAGCCTGACCTTTACCTGAGCCTGGGCCTGAGCCTGAGTAAGCCTGGCCGGCCTGACCTTTTTCGGCCTGGCCTGAGCTGGACGGCCTGGCCTGAGCCTGGCCTGACCTGGGCCCTACCAACCTGAGCCTGGTACCTGACCCTGACCTGATGGCCTGGAGGCTGACCTGGCCCTGACCTGAGCCTGAGCCTGGCCTGACCTGAGCCTGCCCTGGCCTGACCTGAGCTGACCTGAGCCTGAACCTGGGCCTGGGCCCTGGGCCCTAGGCCTGAGGCCCTGGGCCTGGGCCTGGCCTGGCCTGGGCCTGAGCCTGTCAAGCCTGGGACCTGTTACAGCCTGGCCTGTGGCCTGGGCCCTGACCTGGCCTCTGGCCTGGGCCTGACCTGAGCCCTGAAGGCCTGGGCCTGAGCCACAGCCTGCAGACCCTGAGCCTGGCCTGAGCCTGAGCCTGACCTGACCCAGCCTGGTTGGGCCCTGGTGACGAAGCCTGAAGCCTGGCCTGGACCTGGCCTCAGACCTGGCCTGTGCCTGTACGGGCCTGCACCTGGTGCGGGCCTGGCCTGGCCTGACCTGGCCTGAGCCCGCCTGACCTGGTTGTTCAGCCTGACCCATGATTGTTGCCCTTGCCCAGCCCTGACCTGAGTGACCTGACCCGGCCCAGGACTGAGCCTGGGCCTGGGCCTGGCCCTGGCCTGACCTGACCTGGCCTGACCTGAGCCTGGCCTGGCCTGATTTCAACCTGACCTGTTTGACCTGACCTGGGCCAGCCAGCCTGGCCCTCAGCCCTGGCCTGACCTGGCCTGACCCTGGCCTGACCCTGACCTGACCTGGCCCTGGCCTGGCCCTGAGCCTGACCTGGCCTGGCCTGAGCCTGACCTGGCCTGAGCCTGGGCCTGGGCCTGAGGCCTGGGCCTGGCCTGTGGCCTGACCTGGCCTGACCTGGCCTGTAGCCTGAGCCTGACCCTGAGCCTGGGCCTGGGCCTGGGGCCTCAGACCTGGCCTCTGGCCTGAGCCTGAAGCTGAACCTGGCCTGAGCCCTGGGCCTGGGCCCTGAGCCTGGGCCACCAGCCTGGGCTGGCCTGAGCCTGGCCTGAGCCTGACCTGAGCCTGACCTGGGCCTGGCCTGGGCTGACCTGGCCTGGGCCTGCCCTGGCCTGCCTGACCTGGCCTGGCCTGGGCCCTGAGGCCTGGCCTGGGCCTGGCCTGAGCCTGAGCCTGAGCCTGCCTGGGCCAAGCCTGGGCTGAGCCTGGGCCCGATGGCCTGACCTGACCTGAGCCTGAGCCCCTGGGCCTGACCTGAGCCTGGCCCTGAAACCTGGCCCTGAGCCCTGAGTAGCCTGATACAGCCTGGCCTGTGGACCTGACCTGCCCTGTTGGCCCTGCCTGTTACCTGAGCCTGGTTTTGAGTACACCTGGCCTGGCCCTGAGCCTGGCCTGACCCTGACCTGACCCTATTTACGGCCTGAGCCTGGGCCTTGGCCCTGGGCCTGAGCCCTGGCCTGAGCCTGACCTGACCTGAGCCCTGAGCCTGACCTGGCCTGGCCCTGGCCTGAGCCTGACCCTGAGCCTGGCCTGGGCCCTGACCTGGCCCTGAGCCTGGCCTGGCCTGGGCCTGGCCTGGGCCTGGGGCCCTGGCCTGGGCCTGGCCTGGGCCTGGAGCCTGGCCCCTAGCCTGGCCTGGCCTGGCCTGGCCTGGCCTGGCCTGGGCCAGGCCTGAGCCCTGTTCCTGGCCTGGCCTGGCCTGGCCTGGCCTGGCCTGACCTGTTACCTGGCCTGAGCCTGGGCCTGGCCTGACCTGACCTGGCCTCAGGCCTGGCCCTGAAACCTGAGCCTGGCCCTAGGCCCTGACCTGACCCTGGCCTGGCCTGGCCTGAGCCTGACCTGGCCTGGGCCTGGCCTGGCCTGGGCCTGGCCTGACCTGAGCCTGGGCCTGAGCCTGACCTGGCCTGGCCTGACCCTGAGCCTGGCCCTGAGCCTGGCCTGGCCTGGCCTGGCCTGAGCCTGACCTGAGCCTGCCTGGCCTGGGCCTGGCCCTGGCCTGGCCTGGCCCTGGCCTGGCCTGGCCTGGCCTGACCTGGCCTGACCTGGCCTGGCCTGGCCTGGCCCTGGCCTGGCCTGGCCTGGCCTGGCCTGGCCTGGGCCTGGCCTGGCCTGGCCTGACCTGGGCCTGGGCCCTGAGCCCTGGCCTGGCCTGAGCCTGGCCTGGCCCTGAGCCTGGCCTGGCCTGCCCTGGCCCTGAGCCTGGCCTGGCCTGAGCCCTGGCCCTGGCCTGGCCTGGCCTGGCCTGGCCTGGCCTGACCTGGCCTGGCCTGGGACCAGCCTGGCCTGGCCTGGCCCTGGCCCTGGCCCTGAGCCTGAGCCTGAGCCCTGGCCTGACCTGACCTGGCCTGGCCTGGCCTGAGACCTGGCCTGAGCCTGGCCTGGCCCTGAGCCTGAGCCTGGCCTGGCCTGGCCTGGCCTGGCCTGTTTGCCTGACCTGGCCTGGCCCTGGCCTGGCCTGGCCTGGCCTGGAGGCCTGACCTGACCTGGCCTGGCCCTGAGCCTGGGCCTGGCCTGAGCCTGGCCCTACAGGCCTGGCCTGAGCCTGACCTGGCCTGGGCCTGGCCTGGCCTGGCCTGACCTGACCTGGCCTGGCCCTGGCCTGAGGCCTGGCCTGGCCTGACCTGGCCTGGCCTGACCTGAACCCTGGGTAAGCTGAGCCTGGCCCTGAGCCTGACCTGAAAGCCTGAGCCCTGGCCCTGACCTGACCTGGCCTGGCTGGCCTGGCCTGGCCTGGCCTGGCCTGAGCCTGGCCTGACCTGGCCCTGAGCCTGGGCCTGAGCCTGGCCTGCCCTGGCCTGGCCTGGCCTGAGCCCTGAGCCTGGCCTGGCCTGACCTGACCTGGCCTGGCCTGGACCTGGCCTGGCCTGGCCTGGCCTGACCCTGGCCTGGCCTGGCCTGAGCCTGCCCTGGCCCTGACCTGAGGCCTGGCCTGGCCCTGGGCCTGGCCTGGCCTGAGCCTGGCCTGGCCCTGGCCTGGCCTGGCCTGAGCCTGTTGCACCTGACCTGACCTGAGCCTGACCTGGCCCTGCCTGGCCTGACCCCTGAGCCCTGACCTGGCCTGGGCCTGACCCCTGACCTGGCCTGGCCTGGCCTGGCCTGAGCCTGGTTGACCTGGCCTGGCCTGGCCCTGGCCTGGACCTGGCCTGGCCTGAGCCTGGCCTGGCCTGACCCTGGCCTGGCCTGGGCCTGACCTGAGGCCCTGGCCTGGCCTGGCCTGAGCCTGACCTGGCCTGGCCTGAGCCTGGCAGGCCCTGACAGCCTGGCCTGGCCTGGCCCTGAAGCCTGGCCTGGGCCTTGGCCCTGGCCTGGCCTGACCTGGCCTGGCCTGGCCTGAGCCTGGCCCCTGAGCCCTGGCCTGGCCTGGCCTGGCCTGACCTGGCCTGAGCCCTGGCCTGACCTGGCCCCTGGCCTGAGCCCTGGCCTGGCCTGGAGGCCTGGCCTGGCCAAGCCTGGCCTGACCTGGCCTGGCCTGGGCCTGGCCTGGCCTGGCCTGGCCTGGCCTGAGCCTGGCCTGGCCTGGCCTGAGCCTGGCCTGACCTGGCCTGGCCTGGCCTGAGGCCTGGCCTGAGCCTGGCCTGGCCTGGCCTGGCCTGGCCTGAGCCTGGCCTGGCCTGGCCTGAGAGCCTGAGCCCTGGCCTGGCCTGGCCCTGGCCTGGCCCTGGCCTGAGCCTGGCCTGGCCTGGCCTGGCCTGAGCCTGGCCTGGCCTGGCCCTGGCCTGGCCCTGGCCTGGCCTGGCCTGGCCTGGCCTGGCCTGAGCCTGGCCTGGCCTGGCCTGGCCTGGCCTGGCCTGGGCCTGAGCCTGGCCTGGCCTGGCCTGGCCTGGCCTGGGCCTGAGCCTGGGCCTGGGCCTGGGCCTGGCCTGGCCCCTGGGCCTGGGCCTGGCCTGGGCCTAGGCCTGGCCTGGCCTGAGCCTGGCCTGGCCTGACCCTGGCCTGGCCTGACCTGGCCCTGGCCTGGCTGACCTGACCTGACCCCCTGGCCTGGCCTGGCCTGGCCTGGGCCTGGCCTGACCCCTGACCTGAGGCCTGGCCTGAGCCTGGCCTGGCCTGGCCTGGGCCTGGCCTGGGGCCTGAGCCTGACCCTGGCCTGAGCCTGGGCCTGGCCCTGAGCCTGACCTGGCCCTGGCCTGGCCTGGCCTGGGCCTGGCCTGGGCCTGGACCTGGCCTGGCCTGGCCTGGCCTGGCCTGGCCTGGCCTGGCCTGGCCTGAGCCTGACCTGGCCTGGGCCTGGCCTGGCCCTGGCCTGGCCTGGCCTGGCCTGAGGCCTGGCCTGGCCTGGCCTGGCCTGGCCTGGCCTGACCTGGCCTGAGCCTGAGCCTGGCCTGGCCTTGAGCCTGGCCTGGCCTGGCCTGGCCTGGCCTGGCCTGGCCCTGGGAGCCTGGCCTGGCCTGCCTGAGGCCCTGGCCTGAGCCTGGCCTGGCCTGGCCTGGCCTGAGCCCTGGCCTGACCTGGCCTGGCCCTGGCCTGGCCTGAGCCCTGACCTGGCCTGGCCTGAGCCTGCCTGGCCTGGCCTGGGCCTGGCCTGAGCCTGGCCCTGGCCTGGCCTGAGCCTGGCCTGGCCTGGCCTGGCCTGACCTGCCAGCCCTGGCCTGGCCTGGCCTGGCCCTGGCCCTGACCCTGGCCTGGCCTGGCCTGGCCTTGCCTGGCCTGGACCTGGCCTGGCCCTGGGCCCTGGCCCTGAGCCTGGCCTGGCCTGGCCTGGCCTGCCTGGCCTGGCCTGAGCCCTGGCCTGAGCCTGGCCTGGCCTGGCCCTGACCTGAGCCTGGCCTGGCCTGAGCCTGGCCTGGCCTGGGCCTGGCCCTGGGCTGGCCTGGGCCTGGACCCTGGCCTGGCCTGGCCTGGCCTGGCCTGGCCTGGCCTGAGCCTGGCCTGACCTGGGCCTGGCCTGGCCTGACCAGCCTGTTAGCCTGGCCTGGCCTGACCTGACCCTGGCCTGAGACCTGGCCTGACCTGGCCTGGCCTGGCCTCAGGCCTGGACCTGGCCTGGCCTGGCCTGGCCACCTGACCTGGCCTGGCCTGGGCCTGAGCCTGGCCTGGCCTGGCCTGACCTGGGCCTGGCCTAGGCCTGGCCTGGCCCTGGCCTGGCCTGGCCTGAGCCTGGCCTGGCCTGGCCTGAGCCTGACCTGGCCTGAACCTGGCCTGGCCTGGACCTGGCCTGAGCCTGGCCTGGCCTGGCCTGGAGCCTGGCCTGACCTGGCCTGGCCCTGGCCTGGCCTGAGCCTGAGCCTGGCCTGAGCCTGGCCTGGCCCTGGCCTGGCCTGGGCCCAGCCTGGCCTGGCCTGGCCTGGCCTGACCTGGCCTGGCCTGAGCCTGGCCTGAGCCTGGCCTGAGCCTGACCTGAGGCCTGGCCCTGGCCTGAGCCTGGCCTGGCCTGGCCTGGGGAAGCCTGAGCCTGGCCTGGCCTGGCCTGGCCTGGCCTGAGGCCTGGCCTGAGCCTGGCCTGGCCTGGCCTGAGCCTGGGCCTGAGCCTGGGCCTGGCCTGGGCCTGGCCCTGGCCTGGCCTGGCCTGTGGCCTGACCTGGCCTGAGCCTGAAGCCTGGCCTGGCCTGGCCTGGCCTGGGCCTGGCCTGGCTGAGCCTGAAGCCTGGCCTGGCCTGGGCCTGGCCTGGCCTGGCCTGGCCTGACCTGGCCTGGCCTGGCCTGGCCTGGCCTGAGCCTGGCCTGTGGCCTGGCCTGAGCCTGGCCTGGCCTGGCCTGGCCTGAGCCTGGCCTGGCCTGTGCCTGAGCCTGGCCTGGCCTGGCCCTGGCCTGGCCTGGGCCTGAGCCTGACCTGGCCTGACCTGGCCTGGCCCTGGCCTGGCCTGGCCTGGCCTGGCCTGGCCCTGGCCTGGCCTGGCCTGGCCTGGCCTGGGCCTGGGCCTGAGCCTGGCCTGGCCTGGCCCTGGCCTGACCTGGCCCTGCCTGAGCCCTGGGCCTGGCCCTGGGCCTGAGAGCCTGGCCTGGGCCTGAGCCTGGCCTGGCCTGGCCTGGCCTGGCCTGGCCTGGCCTGGCCTGGCCTGGCCTGGCCTGGCCTGGCCTGAGCCTGGCCTGGCCTGGCCTGACCTGGCCTGACCTGGCCTGGCCTGGCCTGACCTGAGCCTGGCCTGGCCTGGCCTGGCCTGGCCCTGAGGCCTGGCCTGAGGCCTGGCCTGGCCTGGCCTGGCCTGGCCTGCCTGGGCCTGGCCTGGCCCTGAGGCCTGGCCTGGGCCTGAGCCTGGCCTGGGCCTGGCCTGGCCTGGACCCTGGCCTGGCCCTGGCCTGGCCTGAGCCTGGGCCTGGCCTGAGCCTGGGCCTGGCCTGGCCCTGGCCTGGCCTGGCCTGGCCTGGCCTGGGGCCTGCCTGTTCAAGCCTGGCCTGAGCCTGGCCTGGCCTGGCCTGGCCTGGCCTGGCCGGCCCTGGCCTGGCCCTGGCCTGGCCTGGCCTAAGGCCTGGCCTGGCCTGGCCTGAGCCTGACCTGAAGCCTGGCCTGAGCCTGGCCTGGGCCTGGCCTGGCCTGCCTGGCCTGGCCTGGCCTGGCCCTGAGCCTGGCCTGGCCTGAGCCTGAGCCTGGCCTGGCCTGGCCTGGCCTGGCCTGGCCTGGCCTGAGAGCCCTGGCCTGGCCTGGCCTGGCCTGGGCCTGGGCCTGGCCTGGCCTGGCCTGGCCTGGCCTGGGCCTGGCCTGACCTGGCCTGGCCTGGCCTGGCCTGGCCTGAGCCCTGGGCCTGGCCTGGCCTGGCCTGGGCCTGGGCCCCTGGGCCTGGGCCCTGGCCTGGCCTGGCCCCTGGCCCTGGCCTGGGCCTGGCCTGGCTGAGGCCTGGCCTGGCCTGGCCCTGGCCTGAGCCTGGCCTGACTGGCCTGGCCCTGGGCCTGGCCTGGCCTGGCCTGGCCTGACCTGGCCTGGCCTGGCCTGGCCTGGCCCTGGCCTGAGCCCTGGCCTGACCTGGCCTGGCCTGGGCCTGGCCTGGCCTGCAGCCTGAACCTGGCCCTGAGCCTGGCCTGGGCCTGGCCTGAGCCTGAGGCCTGGCCTGGCCTGGCCTGGCCTGGCCTGGCCTGGCCCTGGCCTGGCCTGGCCTGGCCTGGCCTAGGCCTGGCCCTGGCCTGGCCCAGCCTGGCCTGGCCCCTGGCCTGGCCTGGCCTGACCTCGGCCCTGGCCTATTGACCCTGGCCTGGCCTGGCCCTGGCCTGGCCTGGCCTGACCTGGCCTGGCCTGGCCTGGCCTGGCCTGGCCTGGCCTGAGCCTGGCCTGGCCTGGGCCTGGCCTGAGCCTGACCTGGCCTGCCTGGCCTGGGCCTGGCCTGGCCTGGGCCTGGCCTGGCCTGACCTGGCCTGGCCTGGCCCTGAAGCCTGGCCTGGGCCTGGCCTGCCTGGCCTGAGGCCTGGCCTGGGCCCTGGCCTGGGCCTGGCCCTGGCCTGGCCTGGCCTGGGCCCTGGAGGCCTGGCCCTGGCCTGGCCTGGCCTGGCCCTGGCCTGGCCTGGCCTGGCCTGGCCCTGGCCCTGACCCTGGCCTGGCCTGGCCTGGCCTGGCCTGGCCTGGCCTGAGCCTGGCCTGGCCTGGACCTGGCCTGGCCCTGGCCCTGGCCCTGGCCTGGCCTGGCCCTGGCCTGGCCCTGGCCTGGCCTGGCCTGGGCCTGGCCTGGGCCTGACCTGGCCTGGCCTGGCCTGGCCTGACCCTGAGCCTGGCCTGGCCTGGCCTGGCCTGGCCTGGCCTGGCCTGAAGCCTGGCCCTGGCCCTGGCCTGACCTGGCCTGACCTGGCCTGGCCCTGGCCTGAGCCTGGCCTGGCCTGACCCTGGCCTGGCCTGGCCTGACCTGGCCTGAGCCCTGAGCCTGGCCTGGCCTGGCCTGAGCCTGGCCTGAGCCTGATTGCGGGGCCTGGCCTGGCCTGGCCTGGCCTGGCCTGGCCTGGCCTGGCCTGGCCTGGCCCTGGCCTGGCCTGGCCTGGCCTGGCCTGGCCTGGCCTGGCCTGGCCCTGGCCTGGCCCTAGCCTGGCCTGGCCTGGCCTGGCCCTGGCCTGGCCTGGCCTGGCCTGGCCTGGCCTGAGCCTGGCCTGAAGCCTGGCCCTGGCCTGGCCTGCCTGGCCTGCCTGGCCCTGGCCTGGCCTGGCCCTGGCCTGGCCCTGGCCTCACCTGAGCCCTGAGCCTGGCCTAGGCCCTGGCCAGCCTAGCCTGGCCTGGCCTGGCCAGCTCAGGCCCTAGCCTGGCAGCCTTAACCCGGCTCTAAAATTGTCTGGTGTTGCTTTTGCCTGGCCTAGGCAGACCTGGCCCTAATCTGTCCTGGCCTGGCCTGGATTTCACTTTGACCTTGGTCTGGCCTAACCTGTATGTATATCCTAAGGCCTGACCTAATCCTAATCTAATTTGGGTAACCTAACCTGACGTCAATATAACCTAAACCTAACCAGCATTGAAGCTAATGTAACCTTAATTTAACCTAATTAAACTTACCCTAACTTAACTGTACCATAACCTGTCCTATTTGCTTACATTTTAGAAGATATAGAACGATAATAGATTTACCACTTCCTCTTAATATAACTGTTCAAAAGATTGGGTGTACCATGTCCAGTGATGCAATGTACACAGAATGGGTTTTCCATTTCCACTTGATACGACTTCTCACAGGATTGGGTTTACCATTTCCCATTAATGCAATGTTTACAAAATCGGGTTTGACTTACACTTAATTCGACTGTGTACAGAATTGAGTTCACCACTTCCACTTAATACCATGTTCACAGGATTGGTTTACCTCTTCCAATTAATGCAACTGTTCACAGAATGGCTATTGTAACGAGTGAATCTTTAATAATTTAAAATGTGTGTGTGGAATACAAAGCTTAATATAGTAGAAGACTAATAGCGTACAGCGGTCAGAGATGAACACAAGGAGAATGCCCTATTTTTTTGCGCCGAATAGCTGTAAGTGTACATATTTCTACAGCTGAAACTCAGGGCTCAAATCCCTTGATAAATATAACACATATAGCCCATTGTATTTGTTTGTTGAGGTTGAATGAACTTTCTATAGCATCTTATTTTAGTTCATTTTCATTGTGTTAGATTTATTTGTTTGTTTCCATTTTGTACACTAAGAGAATCAGTATATTTAATTTTTATTTCATACAATTGATGATAAACAGAATACTGGCCAGTGTAATAAACGTTCATTTACTAATGTGCACCAATATTTAATCATAAATGTTAATATTTTATTTTGTCTCACAATAATGGATGTTGAGTCTAATACTTTCAACATTGCTTGACGGTTTTGTTCGTGTTGTTTTTTTTCATATTCGTTATTCTATTACTAATTGTTAAATCGAATAATTTCAAACAAGTTTAAAATAAAAGAACCAATGAGACGTGGTACTGTTTGTTGTTCATGATTGACAGTCAATCCTGTTAATTGGTTCGATGTGATTTGTACCGTCGTTTGCTGCTGGCTGGTCAGTACTTCAATATTAGAGACGACTATTCATGTGACCCACTGAATTTTGACTTTTATTTCATAAATACGTAAAGTGTCTTCAGGATAAAAACTGTAAATGAAGAAAATGTCCATGAAATCAGGAAAATAGAAGTAGTGATACTTTCTTAACCAGTGTAAGTAAAGAAATCAATCAATAGCTAATGTTTAACTTGTACTAATCGTACAAAATCAATGTAGAGTTGAACCTGACCAACAGCGCCCTCGTTCGTATTCCATGTCTGTGAAGTCTATGTGAGAAGCAGTATTTGATAAATCATTTTAAAATCCATTATGTGACTGTACACATCAGCTTAAAAACTCGGATTTTGCATATGATACCGAAATGAACGAACGACCGTTTATAAAGATAGATACTAGAATATGTAACATAATTCACTAGCTGTTCTTTCTGATACCTCGTGGGAGTAGCCACCATGTTTTATACATTAGTACGATGTGTTTTACAGCCATTCGAAGGCTTAAGTTTCATTTTCCGTTTTCCCATTTCTACTATACTGCCTCGAGCTTCCTTTCTGGAAGTCCTCCAAACGATAGTGATAGCGCGGCCGTACTTGTGAATGTCGATACAGCCAACCATAAAGAAAGATCGAACTAAAATTCTGAATAAAATAAGATAGTTTAAAGGAAAAGAGTGCCCTATGGACCTATCAGGCTTTTCCATTTCTAGCTACGCAATTTATTCCTGAATGTACTGTCAGGCGTGAAAACAGTTGAAAGTAGCGAACCACATCCACGCGATTCACTAAATAAAATTTCCTTAGTTTTTGTTTTTAAGTTATTTGATGGTTCCCCTGTTTTTATGAAATAAAGTATTACCATCAATCACAGATATATATCCCAAAGCACTAACCAATGAATGCTGGGATCAAGTTATCATAATATTGAGTTTTATGGCCTAAAATTCCCCTCCAAACATTTCAAAATCTTTGTATTCAACCAAAACACTTGTATGTTTAACATGAAAGACTGTTTATAAAGTTTCTCGCATTATATTTGTTGAGTGAGACTGGATCACATATGGTTTCAACAAAACTATATTAATAAATTAAAATCAATAGCAATCTTGTTTAGCAAAAGAAAAACAATCCGATAAATGTTTTTCTCAGAACTGATTTGAAAACTGTTAGTTTTATCTCATATAAAAGTCTGTTCCCAACAGTACATCGTAGCGTATACTAGAATAAGACATAAATATTTCAATTTATTTACTTTGACGGAAATGAATTTCACCAAGAAAGAGAATCTCTTGTCAACACTAGAGTCAGATATAAGGCTACCTATCTTACCACAAGCTTCAGGAACTAAAGACATTTTCTTTATTGTTTCATATATACTAATGAAACCTATATATATAGGTTTATTCAGTTGAGTACATTCAAAGGAAATATTTTCTATCAATAATTGTAATGAAGTTAGATGAGTGTATGATTGGTATCGCTGAAAACGATCTACAAATTCAGAGGTTATTCTTATCGTTAGATGGCAGCTGAGCGCAGGAACCTTTCCACAGAGAAACAAACACGTTGAACGTGCCTTTCACTCGTTAGTTGATAAGCAGCTACGTGAATAGCCAGACGTACTGTGTCTCAAATGACTGGATTATAGTGTCAGAGATGTTTCTTCTACTGTTTGCAGTATTCTTTGTTCAAGGTTAGTCGTATTTATTTTCATTAGAAGTATATTATTTTACACTGCTATGTTAATTCCTATAAGATATTTTAATCTAATGGAGACAAATTATTAATTTCAGTAACTTCTATATGCCACATATCTTACATAAATAATCGAACCCGCACAAGGTACGTTTCATCCAAAAAATGTTGAAAATAATAATATATTATTGAAAAAAACTTAGCAAAACGCTATCAATAACCTAGATCAACATATAATATTATTTATAAAAACAAAGATCTGACGGACATCTTTTTTTATTTGTTCCGTGTGAATGAAATAATTTACACTTTCTTACTGCAGTGACACAATATTAGTATTGATTACCACTAGCTATAGAAGAATAGTGACACAATATCAGTGTTGATTACCACTAGCTGTAGAAGAATAGTGACACTATGAGTATTGATTACCAGTAGCTATAGAAGAACAGTGACACTATGAGTATTGATTACCACTAGCTATAGAATAATAGTGACACTATGAGTATTGATTATCACTAACTATAGAAGAATAGTGGCACAATATTAGTGTTGATTACTATTAACTATAGAAGAATAGTGACACTATGAGTATTGATTACCACTAGCTATAGAAGAATAATGATGACACTATGAGTATTGATTATCACTAACTATAGAAGAATAGTGGCACAATATTAGTGTTGATTACTATTAACTATAGAAGAATAGTGACACTATGAGTATTGATTACCAGTAGCTATAGAAGAATAGTGACACTATGAGTATTGATTACCAGTAGCTATAGAAGAATAGTGACACTATGAGTATTGATTATAACTAACTATAGAAGAATAGTGGCACAATATTAGTGTTGATTACTATTAACTATAGAAGAATAGTGACACTATGAGTATTGATTACCACTAGCTATAGAAGAATAATGATGACACTATGAGTATTGATTATCACTAACTATAGAAGAATAGTGGCACAATATTAGTGTTGATTACTATTAACTATAGAAGAATAGTGACACTATGAGTATTGATTACCACTAGCTATAGAAGAAGAGTGACACTATGAGTATTGATTACCACTAGCTATAGAAGAATAGTGACACTATGAGTATTGATTACCACTAGCTATAGAAGTATAGTGACACAATATCAGTGTTGATTACCACTAATTATAGAAGAATAGTGACACTATGAGTATTGATTACCACTAGCTATAGAAATATAGTGACACTATGAGTATTTATTACCACTAGCTATAGAAGAATAGTGACACTATGAGTATTGATTACCACTAGCTATAGAAGAATAGTGACACTATGAGTATTGATTACCACTAGCTATAGAAGAATAGTGACACTATGAGTATTGATTACCACTTGCTATAGAAGAATAGTGACACTATGAGTATTGATTACCACTAGGTATAGAAGAACAGTGAGACTATGAGTACTGATTACCACTAACTATAGAAGAATAGTGACACAATATTAGTGTTGATTTCCACATACTAAAGAAGAATAGTGAAACTATGAGTATTGATTACCACTAGCTATAGAAGAATAGTGACACAGTATTAATATTGACTACCACTTATTAAGAAGAACAGTGACAGAATATCAGTGTTCGTTACTAAAGAAGAATAGTTTATGTATTTATAACCACTGACTGTATGAACTATATTGGTACCTGTTTACAATATAAACCACATAAACAACTAAACATGTTGATACCTGTTTACAATATAAACCACATAAACAACTAAACATATTGGTACCTGTTTACAATATAAACCACATAAACAACTTAACATGTTGGTACCTGTTTACAATATAAATCACAAACAACTGAACATATTGGTACCTGTTTAATATAAATCTACAGGGACATTTTATTAAAGAAACATGTAACGTATAGAAAATCGATATTTAAGAAATTATTGAATAACTTTATTATTAATAATATTTTATGTGCGTTATATCACGAGTAACATATAAATAAATAGAACATATTTCTATAAACATCACATTTAATCAAAAAACGTTATATTACAAAATCAAAGCACCCAAATAAGTTTGTAATATGTTATGATGTAGTCTACAACACTTAAATATGAAGTTTGTAAAATGTTACATTGTAGTCTAAAATTACGAAATACAAAGCTTGTAACACGTTACATTATAGTCTACGGTACCAAAATACAAAGTTTGTAATGTGTTACATTACAGTGTAAAAGTACGGAAATACAAAGTTTGTAATATGTTACATTATAGTCTACGGTACCAAAATATAAAGTTTGTAACATATTACATTGTAGTCTAGACTTACGAAATACAAAGTTTGTAATATGTTACATTATAGTGTAAAGTACGGAAATACAAAGTTTGTAACATATTGGTCTACGGTACCAACATATTACACTGATAGAACACAGGCCAGAATTAACTTGAGATCTCTTCTGTAAGCTGAAATCAGATAACAAGTGTTTCACTTATCTAAGCGAAATCGTGATGGGGACACGTTGATTGAAATAAAACCAATTATAGTCTGCGGGAATATTTTATAATTTTAACAATGTATACCAAACCAGTTTTAGCTAGAAAACTCAAACTTACCATTACATTAATTTCATCTTGTATCGTATTACATTTATTCGGAATATGTGACTTAATAGAAGATAATACTTAAATATGGAAAGAATCTGTGATTACAGAGTACTTAATGACGAATTATCATTTCTTTAAACATCGGTTAGGTCGTCAAATAAATGAATTTTTGCACTGCTCAGTTTGTCTAGCCAGTGAAACTGTATTATGCTAACGAGAAAAATTATGACATTTTGACAAACTTTCATATGAAAATCATTCAACCAGCTTCTGTTTTATGTTTATAAAGAAGTGATAACTTGTGTCTATAACAGATGCTCTTACTGCTCATCAATTCTGAGAATAAGGTCTCTTCTCTTCATAAAGACGAACTTTCTGCATCAAAACTCTTTCGTTTTAGCAGATATGAGATATGTTATAAAGACGAAATTTCTGCATCAAAACTCTTTCGTTTTAGCAGATATGAGATATGTTATAAAGACGAAATTTCTGCATCAAAACTCTTTCGTTTTAGCAGACATGAGATATGTTATAAAGACGAAATTTCTGCATCAAAACTATTTCGTTTTAGCAGACATGAGATATGTCATAAAGACGAACTTTCTACATCAAAACTATTTCGTTTTAGCAGACATGAGATATGTTATAAAGACGAAATTTCTGCATCAAAACTATTTCGTTTTAGCAGACATGAGATATGTTATAAAGACGAAATTTCTGCATCAAAACTATTTCGTTTTAGCAGACATGAGATATGTCATAAAGACGAACTTTCTACATCAAAACTATTTCGTTTTAGCAGACATGAGATATGTCATAAAGACGAAATTTCTGCATCAAAACTATTTCGTTTTAGCAGACATGAGATATGTCATAAAGACGAACTTTCTACATCAAAACTATTTCGTTTTAGCAGACATGAGATATGTTATAAAGACAAAATTTCTGCATCAAAACTATTTCGTTTTAGCAGACATGAGATATGTTATAAAGACGAAATTTCTGCATCAAAACTATTTCGTTTTAGCAGACATGAGATATGTCATAAAGACGAACTTTCTACATCAAAACTCTTTCGTTTTAGCAGTAACTAAATGGAAACAACAATTTTGTTCCGCAGGAAGTCCAAACTTTTCAAGTAACTATGGAAAACAATCTATTTTACATAACTATCTTGTATTATTTAGAAAAAAAAACGAGTTTCTGAAAACTAAGATAGTTTTGGAACTAATTATTTTAATTTCTCATATACGTAGCGTTTGTTTTCATTTCCATGGTTCTGTTCTTCCACTGCAATGTTATTTAAGATTTTCCTTAGAACAATATTGGTTTCACGTTAATCAGAGATAACGACATGGCTGCATTTGGATTATTGTTATATAGCTTGTGTTTACATTTTCTCCCCGGTAAATTACGTATGTTATCACGTAAAGTATTTTTATGACTAGAGTCTACACATAACAATCTATTAGAAGAGAAAGGTTTTCCATGTCTTCAGCCAATAAAATGATTACTTATATAAGAGGAAGGAGGTGAAGCTACTTTCAATACAGATTTACATTAAGGAATTGTGTTTGTATCATATTGATATGAGTTCATCTACTGAAAGAAACTGGCTTTTAAAAAAGAAATGTTAAAGCTGTAAAATTTATTTCAGTATTGTGAAAGGTTCTCTAAACAAGCTATACCGAAACGTTAATATTAACGTTGCACGGGTTTCACTTCTCTTAACAGTTTTGCACAAAACCTGCACCACAGCTTTATGCACTAAACCTGTTTTTCACTCTTATTGTCATATATTAATAACTAGGTTGTTCGCTCTAATAACAAGCACTATAGAATCGTTTCAAAATATATAGGTGGGGTATCTAGCTTACAATAGATACACAAGAAACTATATTGCAATGCAATATAAAGGCCAAAGCTAGTTAGCATATGTGCGCCGCCCCTGGTATATAATCACAAATCAAAGGGAAAGGAAATAGTAAGGAGCACCCTAACATCCACTTTGTGCTAAGGGATTTATTGCCATTGTTATAGAGTACCTTCAATTAAAGATTAGTAAGTACTCAGTAGTTACATACGGGTTCGATCCTGGTTCGCCAGCTCTGAAATACAAAACGTTTGCCAGAAAACAGCTAATCATAAACATGTACTAGCCTCTGAAACCCACACACAAAAACAACAACAACGGTTATTTGGTAAAATCCCCCACTTTGTTTTTCTCCTTGTCGCTTCATAGAAATCCCAATTATTAATCACATCATAATGAACCTTTCATTGTTTCTCTTTAGATCAATACCTGAAACAATGTAGTAGAATCGTGAGAGACAAATATAACGATTAGAGACTATAACAAGCATGGTGTAGGTAAGAAAAACAAATGTAATTTCTTGAGGCACACAAACCCTTATTTTTAATCGATATATGTTACACGGTACTTCTGTACTGTTTCCGAAACGGTAATTTAATAATTGCTCATTTCTAATACAAATATTTGTCTCTTACGAAACATCTAAATCCAACTATGTGATGTTGCAAGAAATAGTAGAACTTAGTTTTGTTTTACGAGAGTTATGTTCACTCCAGAGCCAAATTATAAATAAACTGACCAAGTAGGTCACTATTCAAATCGTGTGGTGGTGAGTTCGAAGTCTTGACAGCAACTACTTAATTCATTCTCATTAGAATGATCTGAAAATTTGATTTCTTATAGCTCCACTCAAAATCCACCATAAATACATTTGCAGCTAATTATTGAAGACTATTTTTAGGAGCCATAACTCACAGAAATCGAAAAAAAAACGTCCATAAAATATTAAGAAACAACGTAGTAACTTATGAGAAAATATTGAATTATTAAAACAAGTAGTGCTGTTTTTTATATCTGATGTACAGAATCTTTTACAACAAAAAATAACATTGTTCACCATTCATGTGCTGTACAGAATCTTTTACAAGAAAAATAATATTGTTCACCACTCATGTGCTGTACAGAATCTTTTACAAGAAAAGTAATATTGTTCACCACTCATGCTCTACAAAGAATCTATTACAACAAAAATAACATTGTTCACCACTCATGTGCTGTACAGAATCTTTTACAAGAAAAATAACATTGTTCACCACTCATGTGCTGTACAGAATCTTTTACAACAAAAATAACATTGTTCACCACTCATGTGCTGTACAGAATCTTTACAACAAAATAACATTGTTCACCACTCATGTGCTGTACAGAATCTTTCACAAGAAAAATAATATTGTTCACCACTCATGTGCTGTACAGAATCATTTATAAGAAAATTAACATTGTTCACCACTAATGTGCTGTACAGAGTCCTTTACAAGAAAAATAATATTGTTCACCACTCATGTGCTGTACAGAATCTTTTACAAGAAAAATAATATTGTTCACCACTCATGCCCTACAGAGAATCTTTTACAACAAAAATAACATTGTTCACCACTCATGTGCTGTACAGAATCCTTTACAACGAAAATAACATTGTTCACCATTTATGTGCTGTACAGAAACTTTTACAACAAAAATAACATTGTTCACCACTCATGTGTTATACAGAATTTTTCACAGAACAATAATATTGTTCACCACTCATGTGCTATACAAAATCTTTTACAAGAAAAATAATATTCTTCACCACTCATATGCTATACAATCTTTTACAAGAAAAATAATATTGTTCACCACTCATGTGTTATACAGAATTTTTCACAGAACAATAATATTGTTCACCACTCATGTGCTATACAAAATCTTTTACAAGAAAAATAATATTCTTCACCACTCATATGCTATACAATCTTTTACAAGAAAAATAATATTGTTCACCACTCATGTGCTATAGAGAATCTTTTACAACAAAAATAACATTGTTCACCTCTCATGTGCTGTACAGAATCTTTTACAACAAAAATAATATTGTTCACCACTCATGTGCTGTACAGAATCCTTTACAAGAAAAATAACATTGTTCACCACTCATGTGCTGTACAGAATATTTTACAACAAAAATAATATTGTTAACCACTCATGTGCGGTACAGAATCTTTTACGAGAAAAATAATATTGTTCACCACTCAGGTGCTGTACAAAATCTTTTACGAGAAAAATAACATTGTTCACCACTCATGTCTTATATAGAATCTTTTACAACAAAAGTAACATTGTTCACCACTCATGTCCTATATAGAATCTTTTACAAGAAAAATAACATTGTTCACCACTCATGTGCTATACAGAATCTTTTACAAGAAAAATAACATTGTTCACCTCCCATGTGCTGTACAGAATCTTTTACAAGAAAAATAACATTGTTCACCACTCATGTGCTGTACAGAATCTTTTTCAACAAAAATAACATTGTTCACTTGTCTAGGATTTACACGTTTTATATCTAGAGTAACAGCCTTCGTGGTTTTAGGCTTAAGACTTATTAAAACAATAGTAACATCCTTCGTCGTTTTTAGCTTGGAACTTATTAGAACAATAACGTCACTGTTTGCCCCTAAAGAGGAAAGGTCTACCTTTCAAATTGTTCTGGTTATAGGGTTTCTATTTCATTTTAAAACAAGAGAAACATCAATCGTCATTTTAGGCTCAGGATTTATTCGGAAATGAGAAACATCCATTGGAAACATCCACTCGCGAAAACGCGGTCCGCACATTGCTGCTGGTGGGGCGTAATAAGAGGGAAATGAAACCAAATTACTATATCAAACAATATACCCCCAAAAATTGGCGATGGGTGTTATTGTATAGGACGTCTTTCTAATTTATCAGTTTAAACTTGGAGACCGCTCTGAGCATGTTTAACTTTGCACGAAAATTCTAGAACACAGTGAAACATATATATCAGCACAGATGAATTATGAAACTTTAATATTACATTGAGTTTCACACCACCATCTCTACATTAGCAGCTTATGGCAGTTTTATACTTAAAAGAAACGTGAGAAATTATTTATTTTATTAAGTTCTTGAAATCACTGTTAATTTTTAAATATTTGATTAGGCTTAATGAATGTGAGGTTCTGCTAGATTGTATGTACTAACCTGATGTTTAATGTTGCTAAGTTAATGTGTGGTTTCTGTAAATGAATATCCGATTGTACCAGAATGGATGTGTTAGATTAACGTGTTTTTGTTATATTAATGTTTTTGTTTTTCTCCTTGTCGCTCCATAGAAACCCCAATTATTAATCACATCATAATGAACCTTTCATTGTTTCTCTTTAGATCAATACCTGAAACAATGTAGTAGAATCGTGAGAGACAAAGATAACGATTAGGGACTATAACAAGCATGGTGTAGGTAAGAAAAACAAATGTAATTTCTTGAGGCACACAAACCCTTATTTTTAATCTTTATATGTTACACGGTACTTCTGTACTGTTTCCGAAACGGTTTGTTTGTTTTTGAATTTCGCACAAAGCTACTCTAGGGCTATCTGTGCTAGCCGTCCCTAATTTAGCAGTGTAAGACTAGAGGGAAGGCAGCTAGTCATCACCACCCACCGCCAACTCTTGGGCTACTCTTTTACCAACGAATAGTGGGATTGACCGTCACATTATAACGCCCCCACGGCTGGGAGGGCGAGCATGTTTGGCGCGACTCGGGCGCGAACCCGCGACCCTCGGATTACGAAGTACACGCCTTAACGCGCTTGGCCATGCAGGGCCTTCCGAAACGGTAATTTAATAATTGCTCATTTCTAATACTCTACCGCTTTCTGTCTCTCTTTTAACAAATATTTGTCTCGTACGAAACATCTAAATCCAACTATATGATGTTTCAAGGAATAGTAGAACATAGTTTTGTTTTACGAGAGTTATGTTCACTCCAAAACCAAATTATAAATAAACTGACCAAGTAGGTCACTACTCAAATCGTATGGTGGTGTTAGGTTAATATATATTTGTTATATTAATGTGTGGTGGTGTTATGTTAATATATGTTTGTGTTATGTTAATGTGTCGTGGTGTTAAGTTAATGTATGCTTGTGTTATATTAATGTGTGGTGGTGTTAGGTTAATATATGTTTGTTATATTAATGTGTGGTGGTGTTAAGTTAATGTATGTTTGTGTTATATTAATGTGTAATGGTGTTAGGTTAATATATGTTTGTGTTATGTTAATGTGTCGTGGTGTTAAGTTAATGTGTGGTTGTGTTAGGTTAATATATGTTTGTTATATTAATGTGTGGTGGTGTTAAGTTAATGTATGTTTGTGTTATATTAATGTGTAATGGTGTTAGGTTAATATATGTTTGAGTTATATTAATGTGTAGTGGTGTTGTGTTGAATTAATGTATGGTTATGGTAGTTTCATGCGTTCAGTGTTGGGATAATATTTAACATATAATAAGTCGTCAAATTTAACTATACTGATTTAAATATTCTAAGAAACTTCTGTTATGCATTCTATAGGTTTGCGTTATTTAATCAATGTGTTACCTCTGAGGCCGGTAGCATTATCAGACCTTTGTTATTAGGGTGTTTCTCCTTCACTTATATCGCTGACGTTATCAAGCCTCTGTTGTTAACGTATCTGAGTTCACATGTGTCAGTGACATTATCAGGCCTCTGTTGTTAACATAGTCTGATTCCACTAGTTTCAATGATATTATCAAGCCTCTGTTGTTAACGTAGTCTGAGTTGATCAGTGATGTTTTTGCATATAAAAGTAGTCTGAGTTGAGTAGTTTCAGTGACATTATCAGGCCTCTGTTGTTAACATAGTCTGATTCCACTAGTTTCAGTGATATTATCAAGCCTCTGTTGTTAACGTAGCCTGATTTTACTTGTGTCAGTGACATTATCAGGCCTCTGTTGTTAACGTAGTTCATTTGTCAGAATGAATGCATTCAACTGTCTACGACTAGTAACCGCAGTTCTCAGAATCAAAGAAAAAGACTTTTTATTATAATATCACTAAACCATCGGAAATTTATATTTCAAACTGCTTTCCAGTTTCGGTCTTGAGAAGGAAGTAAACAACCCTGTAATAGTACAGTATGATAGATAAGACTTCTCGAAACTCGTTAACAACATAGGCCTGATAATGTCACTGAAACTACTCAACTCAGACTACGTTAACAACAGACTGTTAATGTCATTGAAACTACAACTCAGACTACGTTAACAACAGAGGCCTGATAAAGTCACTAACACAAGTGAAATCAGACTATGTTAAAAACAGAGGCCTGATATTGTCATTGATACAAGTTAAATTAGTCTACGTTAATAACAGAGGCTTGATAATGTAATTGAAACTAGTGAAATCAGGCTACGTTAACAACAGAGGCCTGATAATGTCGTTGATACAAGTGAAATCAGACAACGTTAACAGAGGCCTGATACTACCATTGACACCAGTGTTCAAAACCATATCATAAATGCATGCTAGCAGCTTATTTCATCTTTCGCCGCATCTGTATAAACTTACATCCCAATAAATTCTTTAAATTTTAAAATGCCAACGTCGACGAATGAATAAAATTCTATTTTCTTAAAGTTTTCGAACACATAAAGATTTTCTCTGTAAAATCAACAAACAGAGAACACATGTTTGGTACTCACTGTTAACTGTGGTTAACAGGGATATTCTGTTCGTGAGAAAAGTGAGTTTTTAAGTTATGTCTAAGATGACTTGTAGAAGTGGTACAATTTTTACCTTGTCTTTACTAAGTACTTGGTGAACTCACAACAGGGACTGCAAATCAAACCTACCGTTAGTTACTGAGAAACAAGCAGCAGTAAAACACGCAAAACTTTATTAAAATAAAGTTAAGCAAACATAAATCTGGTAGACAATGTGGTTTAAAGTAAACAGCAATAAGTTCGACAGCAAAGAAACCCTGACAACTCCGCACAGCCAACTTACAATTAGCTGAAGTGAAACGTATTCAAACGCGGTCCTGAAAGTGAACTTTAGTTAGCCTTAAACAATATTTGTTCAATATCTGGATATTACTTTCAAGAGGGTAATGTTTAAATTCAGACGTGATGATAATTTGTTTTATGAAGTTTTCATATAATCAAGACACGTTCTACATCAGAATCACCTCGGAATCAGCTTTTAGTCGATTTATTATTTATATTCATTTAATGTTATTCCTTTACATATTTCATTGAACTTATTACATGCTCTAAATAATTTTGAATGCATTTTTCACTTGTTTGTTTTCTGCTTAAAAAATTTTTAGTCTAGTTACAAAGGAGTATTAGTGCTTACCCGTGCCTAATTTGGAACTAAGAGACTAGCAGAAGAAACCCATTGTCTGTGTTTGGATTAGTCTTGTTTAACGAAACAGATGGATTTGCATGTCACATTTATAAGACATTGATAGTCACTGAAGTTTATAAATAATCAACTGAAAACTTTTATTAGTGTGTAAGTATAATTGCTCTAGTTTATATAAACATTTTAATTAATTAAACTAATGCTAAATGCTTAATTATAAATTCAAGATGCTCTTTCACAGTTTCTCAGACATCACGTTTGGTAAAATATGCTTAGCTAGAAACAGGCAATGTGGTAATAATTAATAAATTAATTTTACTGTTTGTTTATTATTAAGCACAAACCTTCACAATGCTTATCGAAACTCGACTTTAGAGTTATAAGCCTTCAAACTTACCACTGCGTCACAGTATGGTTATATCTAATTATACCAACAGGCACGAAAACCACCAGGACGCGTCCAACAGACAGAGTCCTAGTGGTTGTCGCACCGTACTGTGAATTCATGGTTCATGGTTTGGTGCTCCGAATCGCACTGAAGCCATTGGGATGGGGCGTTATAAAAAAGAAATTCCACTATTCTTTGGTAAAATGTACTCCAATATTTGGTGGCGAGTGGTGTTGACAAATATGGCTAACACAAACAGCCTTCGCAGCTTGCGTAAATACACCAAAGAAAGAATAATTTCTGTTCTTATAATGAATCATATATAGTGTGTAAAAATCATAAAACAGAAACAACTAACTAACTAACTTTATTATAAGATGAACAAATATTACCTGAGTTTTTGATGTGAAATATTTAAATGTTGTTTCTTTTTATCAACACTATTCCTAAACATTAAATTTCTAATCACTTAGTCTAGTTTTAAAAACTTCAGTTTTAGTGGAAAATATTACTAAGTGTCATATATATATATACAAAATACTTAGAAACCTGTAACATCGCACAAGTGAAGTGTTATTAATCTAACATTTCACTTCCAGTGTTTTCATTGCTAATTCAATTTCTAAAGAATTCGCGATTTGGTACATTTACAGAATATCTCGTAAAACTACACGAAAGCTATCTGCGCTATCTGTCCGTAATTTGGCAGTGATAGGCTAGAGGAAAGGCAACTTTTTTTACCAACAAATAGCAGGATTGACCGTAACTTTATAACGTTCCCATAGCTGAAAGGACAAGCATGCTTTGATGAGTGAGATTTAACTACACGATCCACAGATTGCGAGTCAGCACAATTCAAATAACATGTGATTATCAATCATCTGTGTTTTCTATTTTACGCTAGTTTGCCCTTTGTACACTAGGTGGCAGAAATTCAGGTAGTCACAATGAAACAACTAATGTAAGTATAAATAAGACATTTCACATCAATTTACACATAAAAATACAGAATCAACTCAATATGGTTTTACTTTATGAAGTTTCTATAGCTGCTGTATAACTTATAACTTTGTTTATTACAATTTCATTTGTGTATTACCCATATATATATACTTATACACATATTTTGGACTTGTTTCCGTATGTTTACCACCCCTTTGTCTGTGCTATGTTCCATGTATCCAAATACTTATGCATACCTGCCTGAAGTGTCTAGAAGGAAATAATTTCTTTCATTTTTTATTCCACTTTAATATTAACCTTGTTGTGTTTTCTCTATTTACTTTTAATGCCTTGTCTCATTACATATTGATGTAAATTAAGAAAGACAAATAGTTTACTCAACTGTTGCATTAACCAATCTGAAAATTGTCACTCTTTAAAGAGATTTAATTTTATTTGTGTTTCAATGGTTGTTGACCTTCTGTGTGACCTTTTGACCTTCGACATACATTTATAAAAACTAGTTTAAGAATAACACAACTTTTGTTTCAGGTTTCATCAAAAGCAGATTGAAAATAATTTGAGTTATAGAAATACTGAAGTACTTCAAGATATAACTTTCGATATATCCCAAAATAATCGTATATCTAATTTCCATATTTACGTTTCAAATAAACAGAAAATGTTAATCAAACTCTCAAGGTTATGATACAAGTATTAAGAACAAAAACGTTTAACTAATAAAAACCTTTCATTTTCTGAATACATTTAATTTTACAAACGTTAATCTGTAGTCGTGCCAAGAATTCACTTACAATACTGTCAATAAAATATAACCACATTCAATCAAAACGCTTCTCTAACCAAATTAAGCATTACCTATTAACATTATTTCGTTATGCTACATAAGAGTCAGCTATAAGTAATTTTTATTTGTTGGTAGTCTAGAGATAGAGAAATGTTAGTGAACAGCGACCTCCGCCAACTCTTGGGCAACTCTTTCGTGATATAAAAGTGGGATTTGGTCAGCAATCTAATAGCACATTCGCGGCCCCAAATCATAGAACGCATATTTGTGACAAAGGATACACAATCATTAATCTTCGACTTCACATCTCACACAAGTTAAACCTAAGCCATATTTATTAATATTTTACACAATTACATATCAGGCGAATATGATGAAACCGTTACAGAAAAGTAGAATTTTCGATTAAACAACATTTGTTTTTTTTCTATCTACCATGATTACCTTGAAAAGCAAATTTGTCGATTAAAGTACGAGTGAAGACAAGTTGACAGGAGATTTACATACATTCACCTTACCAACGAGGAGCAACCACAAGCTTTATGGAAGTGTTATGAGATATAAACATATATATTATATACATTTGTTCAATGGAAGATGTAATACTGATAACAATCAGAAACGTAACGAATTGGTGAATGTACACTAAACATTAACACAAAAATACAACAAATCACGAGCAGTCAACACCTATATTGTTCAGAAAAAGTATATAATCAAGAACACGATAAAGTGATTTTCATAAGCATGCGTAAATAACGATTCACTTTCTTTTGTTTTACTTAAGTATGAAAAGATCTAAAAGAATCTTTCTTGAAAGCTTGGGTTCGATCCATTTTAAAAGATTTATGTCGTCAATTTCACGGTTTTTTTTAACGATTCATCGACCACCACTGGTCCTTCCGGAAGTCTAATTTATTTCCTCTGGAGGATTAGAAACGTCTGGCGTTTCATAACCACAAAATACTTAAAGAACTATCTACTATTCGGTCCTCTAGGGTATGAGAATATTTAAATTAATATGGTTAATTGGTGACTGAACACAACAATAAATAATTACTTTATTGTTGCTAAGCTTGTTGTTTACCGTTGTGTTACGTATTACTACTGTACAATAGTGAAGGACTGACTACCTTATTGTTGCTAAGCCTGTTGTTTACCGTTGTGTTAGATATTACTGGTGTACAACAATGAATAATCACTTTATTGTTGCTAAGCCTGCTGTTTACCGTTGTGTTAGGTATTACTACTGTACAACAGTGAAGGACTGACAACTTTATTGTTGCTAAGCCTGTTGTTTACCGTTGTGTTAGGTATTACTGGTGTACAACAATGAATAATTACTTTATTGTTGCTAAGCCTGCTGTTTACCGTTGTGTTAGGTATTACTACTGTACAACAGTGAAGGACTCACTACCTTACTGTTGCTAAGCCTGTTGTTTACCGTTGTGTTAGGTATTACTACTGTACAACAGTGAAGGACTGACAACTTTATTGTTGCTAAGCCTGTTGTTTACCGTTGTGTTAGATATTACTGATGTACAACAATGAATAATCACTTTATTGTTGCTAAGCCTGCTGTTTACCGTTGTGTTAGGTATTACTACTGTACAACAGTGAAGGACTGACTACCTTATTGTTGCTAAGCCTGTTGTTTACCGTTGTGTTAGATATTACTGGTGTACAACAATGAATAATCACTTTATTGTTGCTAAGCCTGCTGTTTACCGTTGTGTTAGGTATTACTACTGTACAACAGTGAAGGACTGACAACTTTATTGTTGCTAAGCCTGTTGTTTACCGTTGTGTTAGATATTACTGGTGTACAACAATGAATAATCACTTTATTGTTGCTAAGCCTGCTGTTTACCGTTGTGTTAGGTATTACTACTGTACAACAGTGAAGGACTTACAATGTTACTGTTGCTGAGTCTGATGTTTACCGTTGTGTTAGATATTACTGGTGTACAACAATGAATAATCACTTTATTGTTCCTAAGCCTGCTGTTTACCGTTGTGTTAGGTATTACTACTGTACAACAGTGAAGGACTGACGACCATATTGTTGCTTAGGTTGTTGTTTACCGTTTTGTTAGATATTACTACTCTACAACTATGAAGAATTACTTTATCGTTGGTAAGCCTGTTGTTTACCGTTGTGTTAGGTATTACTACTGTAAAGAGTGAAGGACTTACAATGTTACTGTTGCTGAGTCTGATGTTTACCGTCGTGTTAGGTATTACTACTGCACAACAGAGAAAAATTATATTATTGTTACTAAGCCTTTTGTTTACCATTGCGTTAGATATTACTGGTGTTCAACAATGAAGAATTACGTTATTGTTGCTAAGCCTGTTGTTTACCGCTGTATTAGGTATTACTACTGTGCTAAGCCTGTTTTTTTACCGTTGTGTTAGGTATTACTACTGTACAAGAGTGAAGGACTAACTAACTTACTTTTGCTAAGCCTGTTGTTTAGCGTCGTGTTAGGTATTACTACTGTACAACAGTGAGGAACTGACAACCTTATTGTTGCAAAGCCTGTTGTTTACCGTTGTGTTAGATATTACTGGTGTTCAACAATGAATAATTACGTTATTGTTGCTAAGCCTGTTGTTTAGCGTCGTGTTAGGTATTACTACTGTACAACAGTGAAGGACTGACAACCTTATTGTTGCTAAGCCTGTTGTTTACCGTTGTGTTAGATATTACTGGTGTTCAACAGTGAAGGACTAACTAACTTATTGTTGCTAAGCCTGTTGTTTACCGTTGTGTTAGGTATTACTACTGTACAGCAGTGAAGGACTAACTTATTGTTGCTAAGCCTGTTTACCGTTGTGTTAGATATTACTGGTGTACAACAATGAATAATTACTTTATTGTTGCTAAGCCTGTTGTTTACCGTTGTGTTAGATATTACTGGTGTTCAACAATGAAGAATTACGTTATTGTTGCTAAACCTGTTGTTTACCGTTGTGTTAGGTATTACTACTGTACAACAGTGAAGGACTAACTAACTTACTGTTGCTAAGCCTGTTGTTTAGCGTCGTGTTAGGTATTACTACTGTACAACAGTGAAGGACTAACTAACTTACTTTTGCTAAGCCTGTTGTTTAGCGTCGTGTTAGGTATTACTACTGTACAATAATGAAAAAGTACTTATTATTTCTTTAGAAATAATAAAGTAGTTAGTTAGTAAAGTACTTTATTATTTCGAAACCTGTTATTTACCGTTGTGTTAGGTTATACTACTGTACAATAATGAAAAAGTACTTTATTATTTTGAAACCTGTTATTTACCGTTGTGTTAGGTTATACTACTGTACAATAATGAAAAAGTACTTTATTATTTCGAAACCTGTTATTTACCGTTATGTTAGGTTATACTACTGTACAACAATGAATAAGTACTTTATTATTTCTAAACCTGTTATTTACCGTTGTGTTAGGTTATACTACTGTACAACAATGAAAAAGTACTTTATTATTTCTAAACCTGTTATTTACCGTTATGTTAGGTTATACTACTGTACAACAATGAAAAAAATTATTTCTAATTTATTATTTCTAAACCTGTTATTTACCGTTATGTTAGGTTATACTACTGTACAACAATGAATAAGTACTTTATTATTTTTAAACCTGTTATTTACCGTTGTATTAGGTATTACTACTGTGCAATAATGAAAAAGTACTTTATTATTTCTAAACCTGTTATTTACCGTTGTATTAGGTATTACTACTGTACAATAATAAAAAAGTACTTTATTATTTCTAAACCTGTTATTTACCGTTATGTTAGGTTATACTACTGTACAACAATGAATAAGTACTTTATTATTTCTAAACCTGTTATTTACCGTTGTGTTAGGTTATACTACTCTATAGCAATGAAGAACTACCTTGTTGTTTGTAAACCTGTGCATGCTAATTTCTTATCTCTTGAGAATTCTTTTTGAATATTTTGAAATGACTAAAAAAATATTAATTTACAAAGTAAAGTGCAGTGAAATCCTAGACTGTATCGTTTGTTATCTTATGAAGTTTAACTGGGGCTTGGAATTGATATAAGTTTCCCAGAAAACTCTCTCAGAGAAAACACACACCTAAATTTGTTTACACCAACGAATTACGAAGAATTACTTAAAGGATTTAACTTCCAATACTAATTTTAACGACGAGCGCATATGTTTTAACAAAAAAACTCAAAAGAAACAAAACAAACTTTAAATAGTTGCACATATCATTTAAAACATTGTACAAAATCTGATCGATGAAATGGAATTGGTATACGAACGAAAGTTTTTCTAGATTCTAAAATAATTTACGTATTTTAAATTCATTTGTTTTCACCTATCTTGTATTTCAGAAATACTCCGCATTATTCGACAGTATTAATACTATCCTTGTTTAGAGAATACACGTATCGGTGAGTCAGTTACGTACGTATAAAGCTTGCAGAGTAATGTTTTATATGACAGCGGTTTTAAATTTTGATAAACGAACTTTTCTTCAGAACTGTTTGTGTTTGCTACTTGAGATACTCCAGTTTCAACAAGATTAATGAAACACGATAACATAATGGATTTCTTTTCAGAATAGATCTGTAGCTTTTTTTAATCTTCAAATATTTAAATTTTCAAACGTGCAAACGAATTTTTGTATTTGTGACGAAATATCTTCATGCCAATTTGTTTTTCTTTTATTCTAAAGTTTTAATTGAAATTTTTTATTGACAGAAAAAAAATCGATACGTTTGGAAATCTGGTATATAATATACCGATGTAAAGAAATTAAAATAAAACTTTACGTAATTTATTAAAATTCATGAAAGTTCGATAACAAAGAACGAGTTTTAGATACTGTGCATGCTAATTTCTTATCTCTTGAGAACTCTTTTGAATATTTTGAAATAACTAAAAAATATTAATTTACAAAGTAAAGTGCAGTGAAATCCTAGACTGTATCGTTTGCTATCTTATGCTATTGTGAAGTTTAACTGGGGCTTGGAATTGATATTTTTCCCAAAATAAACAGTGTGTAAAATCATTAACCTAACTTTCGATTTGAGCGCCCCTAGCGGAACCAAATATATAGTATCAATACCATTATTGCACTGATTGGAGGTAACGGAGCAGATGTATCGGGTCACGGTCCTATTAAATAGCCCTGGATCTCAGATCTAGCTCACCTGGTATGAATCCAAGGTATACCACAAAATATTCCCCTCACTTTAAGTTGTGAATGTGTTATAAAAGTGACAAACAATCCCTCACATTGGGACTGACAGGGTAAGATGGTTAGGGCGCTCGACTCGCAATCTGAGAGTCGCGAGTTTGAATCCCCGTTATAACAAACATGCTTGCCCTTTCAACCGTGGGTGGGTGCATGATAATGTGACGGTCAATCTCATTATTCGTTAGTAAAAGAGTAGCCCAAAAGTTGGCAGTGAGTGGAGTTGACTAGCTGTCTTTCACTGATACATTAGAGACGGCGAGCACAGATAGACCTCGTGTAGCTTTGCACGAAATTCAAACAAAAAACCGTCAGCGTGGGACTTTGATTTAACTTTTAAACTTACTGCCTTTGTTGTAATTGTAAAAGAAACGTTAACTTAAATCTTCCTAATTATCATAAAACATTCTAGAGATATAGCCTTACTGTACGAAAACAATCTCATTAAACAAATATACGAATATATATTATTTACCTAGAATATAAACATGCCCTCACAATATAATCCTGATTAAACCTTCCTTTTAAAATACAAACTTATCAATATGTCAGAATACTCACTATACTCTCAACATAAGGTTTATCAACAATGACTCTACAACCCACATCCACCACACGACATGACGACAGTTTTGAACGACAACTCTGCAACCTACATCTGTCACACACACGCATGACAGTTATTAACGATAACTCTACAACCTACATCCACCACACATACACGACATGACGGTTATTAACGATAACTCTACAACCCACATCCACCACACGACATGACAGTTATTAACGATAACTCTACAACCCACATCCACCACACGACATGACAGTTATTAACGATAACTCTACAACCCACATCCACCACACGACGCGACGGTTATTACCGATAACTCTACAACCTACACCTGTCACACAGCATGACGGTTATTAACGATAACTCTACAACCTACATGTGTCGCACAGCATGACGGTTATTAACGATAACTCTACAACCTACATCCACCACACGACATGACATGTTATTAACGATAACTCTACAACCTACATCCACCACACACGACATGACGGTTATTAACGATAACTCTACAACTACATCACACCACGACGACAGTTATTAACGATAACTCTAACAACCCACATCCACCACACGACATGATGACAGTTATTGACGATAACTCTACAACCCACATCCACCACGCTGACATTGACAATAATCTCTGATACATCCACCACCGACATGACGGTTATTAACTATAACCTGACCACCTCACCGACACATGATGGTTATTAACGATAACTCTACAACCTACATCCACACACGACATGACAGTTATTAACGATAAACTCTACAACCTACATCCACCATACGACGACATGACAGTTATTAACGATAACTCTACAACCCACATCCATTACACGACATGACCGGTTATTAACGATAACTCTACAATCCACATCCATCACACGACATGACAGTTATTAACGATAACTCTACAACCTACATCCACCACACCACATGACAGTTATTAACGATAACTCTACCACCCACATCCACCACCCACGACATGACGGGTTATTAACGATAACTCTACAACCTACATCCACCACGACGACCCGGTTATTAACGATAACTCTTCAAGCCTACATCCGCAAACGACGCGGGCGGTTATTAACTCTACATCTGACCTACATCCGCCACGCGACGTGACCGGTTATTAACGATAACTCTACACCTACATCCACCGCACGACGCGACGTTTATTAACGATAACTCTACCTGATCCACATCCACCACGACATGACGGTTATTAACGATAACTCTACAACCTACATCCACAGCACGACCGACGGTTATCAACGACCAGCTCTACAACCTACATCCACCACGCGACGCTGACGGTTACCAACGATGGCTCTACAGCCTACATCCACCACGACGTGACGTTGATTAACGATAACTCTACAACCCACCTACCACACGACCACGACGTTGTTAATTGATAACTCTACAACCCACATCCATCACGCGACCGATTATTAACGATAACTCTACAACCTGCATCCACCACACCACATGACGGTTATTAACGATAACTCTACAGCCCTACATCCACCGCACGACATGACGGTTATTAGCGATAGCTCTTCAGACCTACATCCGCCAACGGCATGACGTTGATTAACGATAACTCTACAACATCCATCCACGCCGACATGACGGTTATTAACGATAACTCGCCAACCCATCCATCCACCGACACGACGGTTATTAACGATAACTCTAACCTACATCCACCACACGACATGACGGTTATCGATAACTCTTCAACCTACATCCACCAAACGACATGACGGTTATTAGCGATAACTCTACAGCCTACATCCACCACGCGACGACGACAGGTTATTGGCGATAACTCTACCACCTACATCCACCACACGACGTTGGTGGTTATTATAGAATAAGTCTAAAACTCACACCCCACCACACATATGATGGTTATTAAACGACAAGTCTAAAACTCACACCTACTAAACAACATGACGGTTATTAATTAGAACTATACAACCCACATCCACTACACAACATGACAGTCATTAAGGACAACTATGCAACACACCTACCATATTACATGACAGGTTGTAATACAACAAGTCTGCAACCCACATTCATCACACAACATGACAGTTATCAACGACAACTATACAACCCTAACAAAACCCAAATCATAATAGATTTAGCCTTTCTTTCACTGTATTATGTTTTAGCAAGTAACTTGAAGTTCGTGATAACATTGTAAGCGACCACAACCAATTAAAACTTGTAGCGAGTTAAATTATCTTAGTCAAATTAAAACTGGAAAATCACAGATTTTAATACAGTTAACTTCTAGATTCAACAGTGAATTTAAGTATTATCAGAACCTAAAACCACAGCTGACACAAGAAAATTAACCTAAGAATACTGGGAAGATAGAACACAAACTATGGTGAAAACTATCCACCAAACTGTGGCTTAACTGTACGGATTCCACACAAATCAAAGACTCCACA
>NW_027467777.1:6221375-6255144 GCF_004210375.1 Tachypleus tridentatus | reverse complement strand
AAATAAAAATAAACAGTTGAAAGGTTATGGAACAGTTAGTCCTTGTACATTGATATATAAGTAGGTAAAGACGTGAACCTCAGAAATTATACCATTATACAATCCCACGTTATATAACATATTATATCAACTAATCTTATATAGTATTACATTATATCAAAGAATCTTAAATTATATTACACATCATATCAATGAATCAAAGAATCTTACGTTATATTACACATTATATCAGTAGATCAAAGACTTTTATATTAGATATATCAAGGGATGATAGAATCTTATGTTCTGTTACATCTCCTATCTTTGATGTATAGAATTTCATGTAATGTTACGCATTTTGTTATTGAATCTCATGTTAAATTACAATAGCTTGTAACATCAACGGGTATAATAATCTTACGTGTCTAAAATGAAAATCATACAGGTTGCAGGTAACGAGCTAAAACTTATCATTAACCTTCCCTAGTATCCAGTTAATGAGGTTAAACTTGTCATTAACCTTCCCTAGTATCCAGTTAATGAGGTAAAGCTTGTCATTAATCTTCCCTAATATCCATATAATTACGTTAAACTTATAAACCTTCCCATTTATCCAGTTAATGAAATAAAACTTGTAATTAAACTTCCCTAGTATCCAGTTAATGAGGTAAAACTTGTCATTAACCTTCCTTAGTATCTAGTATATGACGTTAAACTTGTCATTAACCTTCCATAGTATCCAGTCTACGAGGTAAAACTTGTCATAAACCTTCCATAGTATCCAGTTAATGAGGTAAAACTTGTCATTACCTTCCCTAGTATGAAGGTAACGAGGTAAAACTTGTCATTAATTTTCCCTGGTATCCAGTTAATGAGGTAAAACTTGTCATTAATTTTCCCTGGTATCCAGTTAATGAGGTAAAACTTGTCATTAACCTTCCCTAGTATCCAGTTAATGAGGTAAAACTTATTAATCTTCCCTAGTATCCAGGTAATGAGGTAAAACTTTTCATTAACCTTCCCTAGTATCCAGTATATGAGGTAAAACTTGTCATTACCTTCCCTAGTATGAAGGTAACGAGGTAAAACTTGTCATTAATTTTCCCTGGTATCCAGTTAATGAGGTAAAACTTGTCATTAACCTTCCTTAGTATCTAGTATATGACGTTAAACTTGTCATTAACCTTCCATAGTATCCAGTCTATGAGGTAAAACTTGTCATAAACCTTCCATAGTATCCAGTTAATGAGGTAAAACTTGTCATTACCTTCCCTAGTATGAAGGTAACGAGGTAAAACTTGTCATTAATTTTCCCTGGTATCCAGGTAATGAGGTAAAACTTGTCATTAACCTTCCCTAGTATCCAGTTAATGAGGTAAAACTTATTAATCTTCCCTAGTATCCAGGTAATGAGGTAAAACTTTTCATTAACCTTCCCTAGTATCCAGTATATGAGGTAAAACTTGTCATTAACCTTCCCTAGTATCCAGTTAATGAGGTAAAACTTGTCATTAACCTTCCCTAATATCCAGTTAATGAGATAAAACTTGTCATTAAAATTCCCTAGTATCCAGTTAATGAGATAAAACTTGTCATTATTTTTGAACCCAATAAAACATCTTCATTAGTAACCTTTTATGACTTTATTATATTATTTGATCCAAACTATAAGTAGTTTAGGCGTTATTAGATCAATCTAAAATTATGCTGTGTCGTCCAAACCATAATAAATCAAACTAAGTCTGTACTGTTTGGTCCATGTAGTAAGAAGTTAAATCATGACGGATCAAACTAAAAATATACTGTTGATCAAAACCCTAAGAAGTTTAGACCTTTTTGAATCAAATTAAAATTATATTGTTTGTCCTGGTAGTAAGAAATGTTGGCCTTGTTACATCAAACTAAAATTATATTGTTTGTCCAGGTAGAAAGAAATGTTGGCCTTGTTGGATCAAACTAAAATTATATTGTTTGTCCAGGTAGTAAGAAATGTTGGCTTTGTTGGATCAAACTAAAATGATATTGTTTGTCCAGGTAGTAAGAAATGTTGGCCTTGTTGGATCAAACTAAAATTATATTGTTGATGCACGTCATGAAACGTTAGGCCTTAGTGGATCACACTAAAACTATAAAGTTGATGCACGTCATGAAACGTTAGGCCTTGGTGGATCACACTAAAACTATAAAGTTGATGCAGCGTCATAAAACGTTAGGCCTTTGTGGATCACACTAAAACGATAAAGTTGATGCACGTCATGAAACGTTAGGCCTTGGTGGATCACACTAAAACTATAAAGTTGATGCAGCGTCATGAAACGTTAGGCCTTTGTGGATCACACTAAAACGATAAAGTTGATGCACGTCATGAAACGTTAGGCCTTGGTGGATCACACTAAAACTATAAAGTTGATGCAGCGTCATGAAACGTTAGGCCTTTGTGGATCACACTAAAATTATACTGTTGATGCACGTCATGAAACGTTAGGTCTTAGTGGATCACACTAAAACTATACTGTTGATGCAAGTCATGAAACGTTTGGCCTTGGTGGATCACACTAAAACTATACTGTTGATGCACGTTATGAAACGTTAGGCCTTAGTGGATCACACTAAAACTATACAGTTGATGAACGTCATGAAATGTTAGGCCTCAGTGGATCACACTAAAATTATATTGTTTGTCCAGGTAGTAAGAAATGTTGGCCTTGTTGGATCAAACTAAAATTATATTGTTGATGCACGTCATGAAACGTTAGGCCTTAGTGGATCACACTAAAACTATAAAGTTGATGCACGTCATGAAACGTTAGGCCTTGGTGGATCACACTAAAACTATAAAGTTGATAACTAAAATTATACAGTTTCGTCCAAACAATAAGAATTAGGCCATGTCGTGATTCTTTTCTCTTCACTATTTAGCTTTTTATCATTTTCTGCTAACAGCTGTTACGTTCTTAATATGGATTCTGTTGTTACTGACTACTTCTACTGACGGCTGTAACCTTTATATTTAATATGGATTATATTGTCATTCTCCACTTACATTGGCATTTGTTACTTTCTTCACGTTTACTATGTGATGCTATTATTGTTATCGAGCTATGTAATTCAGTCCAATAGGTTTAAAATAATTCAATTTACCAAATATTTTCTATCATCTTCCTATCAGATATGTCATTTGTTGCTTCCTGACTCACATTGTCGTCTCGTTGAGTTGCTAAGCTATAAAGTTCATCCTGCATAATTCATATTGTTATCTTTGTTGACTTGTTAAGCTATTCAATTCATCCTGCATGACTCACTTTGTCATCTTTGTTGACTTCCTAAACTACTCACTTCATCCTCCACAACTCACATTGTTGTATTTGTTGACTTGCTGAACTATTAATTTCATCCTCCACAACTCACGTTGTTGTATTTATTGACTTGCTAAACTACCAACTTCATCCTCCACAGCTCACATTGTTGTATTTGTTGACTTGCTAAACTACTCACTTCATCCTCCAGAACTCACATTGTTGTATTTGCTGACTTGCTAACTTCTCACTTCATTCTCCATAACTCACATTGTTGTATTTGCTGACTTGCTAACTTCTCACTTCATCCTCCACAGCTCACATTGTTGTATTTGTTGACTTGCTAAACTACTCACTTCATCCTCCAGAACTCACATTGTTGTATTTGCTGACTTGCTAACTTCTCACTTCATTCTCCATAACTCACTTTGCTATCTTTGTTCACCTGCTAAACTACACAGTTCATCCTGCATAACTCACATTGTTATCTTTATTCAAATATGTCTGGAATTAATCAGAGATTTTGCATCTTTCATAGTTTCTTGTAAAATGCAAAATCTCTGACAGTAATAAACTTGTAGAAGCAACAAAATCTTAGAAAATGGGTAGGGTTTCGTTTTTGAATTAGTACCGTAGAACTGATTGGATAAAGTATTATTAGCTATAGTTTTATATCTGACATTCACTGCACCTACTTTGTGATCTGTCGTTGTTATGTGTTCATGATATAACACTAATCCATGACCTTTGTTAAACAATAGTTCATTTAGTAAATGTTATTAGATATCCTTTCAATACTATAAATATTTATGATTTCCCTTTACTCACATAATTCTTAGCTTTTCTCTGTGTTTTAACAGAACTATGGGAAGCTTTTATTTATTTGTTTTAGAGCCAATCAACATTCGCTAGTCTGCTGTGTCTACCGCGGGGAAGCGAACCGCAGAACAGTAATGTCATTGGTGTCCCACTGGGAGATATGGGAAACAACCGAGCATGAATGTTTCTTAAAACAAATACATTTCTATTCAGAGTCAATATAAATATTGTAGCTGTGTAATTCTTAGTGCATGTGATGAACCAGATGAAAATGACGTGTAAATAAAAGTGATATAATTCAAACAGTATAAATATATTTATTATCAATATCTTCCTGAAGAAACAAAACCAGAAGATTAAAGTAATAAGTCGTCGGTGATCTATTTACAGAACAATAAATATGCAATACCATAACGAGTAATCAATTCAAAATATATTTTTACGTAAATAGCAGACACTTCTGTCACGTTAGTGGTGAACCACAAATAAACTTCGTTATTCGGTGTGTCTGTTTAAGGATGACTTGTAACTCATGAGCGAGGATTATAAAACAAATTAAAAATGGGTTTTCTTGTAGGGTCTAATATATTTCAATACTTTTTAAATAATAACATATTATTATTAAAATCACCACTCTAAACAAGTAAGAAATAGAGCTAGTTCAAGTGTAATTTGATCCAGTCTTTTGTAAGTTTTTAGTAAGTTTTTCCTCATCGCGTTTTTTCTTTATTAGTCGTTTGAAAGATGGACTTCCACTTATCACAAATTCTCTACCAAGTCTGTGCCTTGTCAGTGTGGAGTCTTGGATTTGGGGTGTTGGAATCCAGCAATTAAGCCACAGTTTGGTGGATAGTTTTCACCATAGTTTGTGTTCTATCTTCCCAGTATTCTTAGGTTAATTTTCTTGTGTCAGCTGTGGTTTTAGGTTCTGATAATACTTAGATTCACTGTTGAATCTAAGAAGTTAACTGTATTAAAATCTGTGATTTTCCAGTTTTAATTTGACTAAGATAATTTAACTCGCTACAAGTTTTAATTGGTTGTGGTCGCTTACAATGTTATCACGAACTTTCAAGTTACTTGCTAAACATATTAATACCAGTGAAAGAAAGGCTAAATCTATTATGATTTGGGTTTTGTTAGGGTTGTATAGTTGTCGTTGATAACTGTCATGTTGTGTGATGAATGTGGGTTGCAGACTTGTTGTATTACAACTGTCATGTAATATGGTAGGTGTGTTGCATAGTTGTCCTTAATGACTGTCATGTTGTGTAGTGGATGTGGGTTGTATAGTTCTAATTAATAACTGTCATGTTGTTTAGTAGGTGTGAGTTTTAGACTTGTCGTTTAATAACTATCATATTGTGTGGTGGGTGTGAGTTTTAGACTTATTCTTTAATAACTGTCATGTCGTGTGGTGGATGTAGGTTGTAGAGTTATCGTTAATAACTGTCATGTCGTGTGGTGGATGTAGGTTGTAGAGTTATCGTTAATAACTGTCATGTCGTTTGTGGATGTAGGTTGAAGAGTTATCGTTAATAACCGTCATGTCGTGTGGTGGATGGCTGTGTAGAGTTATCGTTAATAACCGTCGCGTCGTGTGGTGGATGTGGGTTGTAGAGTTATCGTTAATAACCGTCATGTCGTGTGGTGGATGTAGGTTGTAGAGTTATCGTTAATAACTGTCATGTCGTTTGGTGGATGTAGGTTGAAGAGTTATCGTTAATAACTGTCATGTCGTGTGGTGGATGTAGGTTGTAGAGTTATCGTTAATAACTGTCATGTGGTGTGGTGGATGTAGGTTGTAGAGTTATCGTTAATAATTGTCATGTCGTGTGATGGATGTGGGTTGTAGAGTTATCGTTAATAACCGTCACGTCGTGTGGTGGATGTGGGTTGTAGAGTTATCGTTAATAACCGTCATGTCGTGTGGTGGATGTAGGTTGTAGAGTTATCGTTAATAACCGTCATGTCGTGGTGGTGGATGTAGGTTGTAGAGTTATCGTTAATAACTGTCGCGTCGTGTGGTGGATGTAGGTTGTAGAGTTATCGTTAATAACCGTCATGTCGTGTGGTGGATGTGGATTGTAGAGTTATCGTTAATAAACGTCGCGTCGTGTGGTGGATGTAGGTTGTAGAGTTATCGTTAATAACCGTCGTCGTCGTGGTGGATGTGGTTGTAGAGTTATCGTTAGTAACCGTCATGTCGTTTGGTGGATGTAGGTTGAAGAGTTATCGTTAATAACCGTCATGTCGTGTGGTGGATGTAGGTTGTAGAGTTATCGTTAATAACTGTCATGTGGTGTGGTGGATGTGGGTGGTAGAGTTATCGTTAATAACTGTCATGTGGTGTGGTGGATGTAGGTTGTAGAGTTATCGTTAATAATTGTCATGTCGTGTGATGGATGTGGATTGTAGAGTTATCGTTAATAACTGTCATGTCGTGTGGTGGATGTGGGTTGTAGAGTTATCGTTAATAACCGTCATGTCGTGTGGTGGATGTAGGTTGTAGAGTTATCGTTAATAACCGTCATGTCGTGTGGTGGATGTAGGTTGTAGAGTTATCGTTAATAACCGTCATGTCGTGTGGTGGATGTAGGTTGTAGAGTTATCGTTAATAACTGTCATGTCGTGTGGTGGATGTAGGTTGTAGAGTTATCGTTAATAACTGTCATGTCGTGTGGTGGATGTGGGTTGTAGAGTTATCGTTAATAACTGTCATGTCGTGTGGTGGATGTGGGTTGTAGAGTTATCGTTAATAACCGTCATGTCGTGTGGTGGATGTAGGTTGTAGAGTTATCGTTAATAACCGTCATGTCGTGTGGTGGATGTAGGTTGTAGAGTTATCGTTAATAACCGTCATGTCGTGTGGTGGATGTAGGTTGTAGAGTTATCGTTAATAACTGTCATGCTGTGTGACAGATGTAGGTTGTAGAGTTATCGTTAATAACTGTCATGCTGTGTGACAGGTGTAGGTTGTAGAGTTATCGGTAATAACTGTCATGTCGTGTGGTGGATGTGGGTTGTAGAGTTATCGTTAATAACTGTCATGTCGTGTGGTGGATGTGGGTTGTAGAGTTATCGTTAATAACTGTCATGTCGTGTGGTGGATGTGGGTTGTAGAGTTATCGTTAATAACTGTCATGTCGTGTGGTGGATGTAGGTTGTAGAGTTATCGTTAATAACTGTCATGTCGTGTGGTGGATGTAGGTTGTAGAGTTATCGTTAATAACTGTCATGTCGTGTGGTGGATGTGGGTTGTAGAGTCATTGTTGATAAACCTTATGTTGAGAGTATAGTGAGTATTCTGACATATTGATAAGTTTGTATTTTAAAAGGAAGGTTTAATCAGGATTAGATTGTGAGGGCATGTTTATATTCTAGGTAAATAATATATATTCGTATATTTGTTTAATGAGATTGTTTTCGTACAGTAAGGCTATATCTCTAGAATGTTTTATGATAATTAGGAAGATTTAAGTTAACGTTTCTTTTACAATTACAACAAAGGCAGTAAGTTTAAAAGTTAAATCAAAGTCCCACGCTGACGGTTTTTTGTTTGAATTTCGTGCAAAGCTACACGAGGTCTATCTGTGCTCGCCGTCTCTAATGTATCAGTGAAAGACAGCTAGTCAACTCCACTCACTGCCAACTTTTGGGCTACTCTTTTACTAACGAATAATGAGATTGACCGTCACATTATCATGCACCCACTCACGGTTGAAAGGGCAAGCATGTTTGTTATAACGGGGATTCAAACTCGCGACTCTCAGATTGCGAGTCGAGCGCCCTAACCATCTTACCCTGTCAGTCCCAATGTGAGGGATTGTTTGTCACTTTTATAACACATTCACAACTTAAAGTGAGGGAATATTTTGTGGTATACCTTGGATTCATACCAGGTGAGCTAGATCTGAGATCCAGGGCTATTTAATAGGACCGTGACCCGATACATCTGCTCCGTTACCTCCAATCAGTGCAATAATGGTATTGATACTATATATTTGGTTCCGCTAGGGGCGCTCAAATCGAAAGTTAGGTTAATGATTTTACACACTGTTTATTTTGGGAAAAATATCAATTCCAAGCCCCAGTTAAACTTCACAATAGCATAAGATAGCAAACGATACAGTCTAGGATTTCACTGCACTTTACTTTGTAAATTAATATTTTTTTAGTTATTTCAAAATATTCAAAAAGAGTTCTCAAGAGATAAGAAATTAGCATGCACAGTATCTAAAAACTCGTTCTTTGTTATCGAACTTTCATGAATTTTAATAAATTACGTAAAGTTTTATTTTAATTTCTTTACATCGGTATATTATATACCAGATTTCCAAACGTATCGATTTTTTTTTCTGTCAATAAAAAATTTCAATTAAAACTTTAGAATAAAAGAAAACAAATTGGCATGAAGATATTTCGTCACAAATACAAAAATTCGTTTGCACGTTTGAAAATTTAAATATTTGAAGATTAAAAAAAGCTACAGATCTATTCTGAAAAGAAATCCATTATGTTTTCGTGTTTCATTAATCTTGTTGAAACTGGAGTATCTCAAGTAGCAAACACAAACAGTTCTGAAGAAAAGTTCGTTTATCAAAATTTAAAACCGCTGTCATATAAAACATTACTCTGCAAGCTTTATACGTACGTAACTGACTCACCGATACGTGTATTCTCTAAACAAGGATAGTATTAATACTGTCGAATAATGCGGAGTATTTCTGAAATACAAGATAGGTGAAAACAAATGAATTTAAAATACGTAAATTATTTTAGAATCTAGAAAAACTTTCGTTCGTATACCAATTCCATTTCATCGATCAGATTTTGTACAATGTTTCAAATGATATGTGCAACTATTTAAAGTTTGTTTTTGTTTCTTTTGAGTTTTTTGGTTAAAACATATGCGCTCGTCGTTAAAATTAGTATTGGAAGTTAAATCCTTTAAGTAATTCTTCGTAATTCGTTGGTGTAAACAAATTTAGGTGTGTGTTTTCTCTGAGAGAGTTTTCTGGGAAACTTATATCAATTCCAAGCCCCAGTTAAACTTCATAAGATAACAAACGATACAGTCTAGGATTTCACTGCACTTTACTTTGTAAATTAATATTTTTTTAGTTATTTCAAAATATTCAAAAAGAATTCTCAAGAGATAAGAAATTAACATGCACAGGTTTACAAACAACAAGGTAGTTCTTCATTGCTATAGAGTAGTATAACCTAACACAACGGTAAATAACAGGTTTAGAAATAATAAAGTACTTATTCATTGTTGTACAGTAGTATAACCTAACATAACGGTAAATAACAGGTTTAGAAATAATAAAGTACTTTTTTATTATTGTACAGTAGTAATACCTAATACAACGGTAAATAACAGGTTTAGAAATAATAAAGTACTTTTCATTATTGCACAGTAGTAATACCTAATACAACGGTAAATAACAGGTTTAAAAATAATAAAGTACTTATTCATTGTTGTACAGTAGTATAACCTAACACAACGGTAAATAACAGGTTTAGAAATAATAAAGTACTTATTCATTGTTGTACAGTAGTATAACCTAACATAACGGTAAATAACAGGTTTAGAAATAATAAAGTACTTTTTCATTGTTGTACAGTAGTATAACCTAACATAACGGTAAATAACAGGTTTAGAAATAATAAAGTACTTTTTCATTGTTGTACAGTAGTATAACCTAACACAACGGTAAATAACAGGTTTAGAAATAATAAAGTACTTATTCATTGTTGTACAGTAGTATAACCCAACACAACGGTAAATAACAGGTTTCGAAATAATAAAGTACTTTTTCATTATTGTACAGTAGTATAACCCTAACACAACGGTAAATAACAGGTTTCAAAATAATAAAGTACTTTTTTTATTGTACAGTAGTATAACCTAACACAACGGTAAATAACAGGTTTCGAAATAATAAAGTACTTTACTAACTAATCCACTTTATTATTTCTAAAGAAATAATAAGTACTTTTTCATTATTGTACAGTAGTAATACCTAACACGACGCTAAACAACAGGCTTAGCAAAAGTAAGTTAGTTAGTCCTTCACTGTTGTACAGTAGTAATACCTAACACGACGCTAAACAACAGGCTTAGCAACAGTAAGTTAGTTAGTCCTTCACTGTTGTACAGTAGTAATACCTAACACAACGGTAAACAACAGGTTTAGCAACAATAACGTAATTCTTCATTGTTGAACACCAGTAATATCTAACACAACGGTAAACAACAGGCTTAGCAACAATAAAGTAATTATTCATTGTTGTACACCAGTAATATCTAACACAACGGTAAACAGGCTTAGCAACAATAAGTTAGTCCTTCACTGTTGTACAGTAGTAATACCTAACACAACGGTAAACAACAGGCTTAGCAACAATAAGTTAGTTAGTCCTTCACTGTTGAACACCAGTAATATCTAACACAACGGTAAACAACAGGCTTAGCAACAATAAGGTTGTCAGTCCTTCACTGTTGTACAGTAGTAATACCTAACACGACGCTAAACAACAGGCTTAGCAACAATAACGTAATTATTCATTGTTGAACACCAGTAATATCTAACACAACGGTAAACAACAGGCTTTGCAACAATAAGGTTGTCAGTTCCTCACTGTTGTACAGTAGTAATACCTAACACGACGCTAAACAACAGGCTTAGCAAAAGTAAGTTAGTTAGTCCTTCACCTTGTACAGTAGTAATACCTAACACAACGGTAAAAAAACAGGCTTAGCACAGTAGTAATACCTAATACAGCGGTAAACAACAGGCTTAGCAACAATAACGTAATTCTTCATTGTTGAACACAAGTAATATCTAACGCAATGGTAAACAAAGGCTTAGTAACAATAATATAATTTTTCTCTGTTGTGCAGTAGTAATACCTAACACGACGATAAACATCAGACTCAGCAACAGTAACATTGTAAGTCCTTCACTCTTTTACAGTAGTAATACTTAACACAACGGTAAACAACAGGCTTACCAACGATAAAGTAATTCTTCATAGTTGTAGAGTAGTAATATCTAACAAAACGGTAAACAACAACCTAAGCAACAATATGGTCGTCAGTCCTTCACTGTTGTACAGTAGTAATACCTAACACAACGGTAAACAGCAGGCTTAGGAACAATAAAGTGATTATTCATTGTTGTACACCAGTAATATCTAACACAACGGTAAACAACAGGCTTAGCAACAATAAGGTAGTCAGTCCTTCACTGTTGTACAGTAGTAATACCTAACACAACGGTAAACAGCAGGCTTAGCAACAATAAAGTGATTATTCATTGTTGTACACCAGTAATATCTAACACAACGGTAAACAACAGGCTTAGCAACAATAAAGTTGTCAGTCCTTCACTGTTGTACAGTAGTAATACCTAACACAACGGTAAACAGCAGGCTTAGCAACAATAAAGTGATTATTCATTGTTGTACACCAGTAATATCTAACACAACGGTAAACAACAGGCTTAGCAACAATAAGGTAGTCAGTCCTTCACTGTTGTACAGTAGTAATACCTAACACAACGGTAAACAGCAGGCTTAGCAACAATAAAGTGATTATTCATTGTTGTACATCAGTAATATCTAACACAACGGTAAACAACAGGCTTAGCAACAATAAAGTTGTCAGTTCTTCACTGTTGTACAGTAGTAATACCTAACACAACGGTAAACAACAGGCTTAGCAACAGTAAGGTAGTGAGTCCTTCACTGTTGTACAGTAGTAATACCTAACACAACGGTAAACAGCAGGCTTAGCAACAATAAAGTAATTATTCATTGTTGTACACCAGTAATACCTAACACAACGGTAAACAACAGGCTTAGCAACAATAAAGTTGTCAGTCCTTCACTGTTGTACAGTAGTAATACCTAACACAACGGTAAACAGCAGGCTTAGCAACAATAAAGTGATTATTCATTGTTGTACACCAGTAATATCTAACACAACGGTAAACAACAGGCTTAGCAACAATAAGGTAGTCAGTCCTTCACTATTGTACAGTAGTAATACGTAACACAACGGTAAACAACAAGCTTAGGAACAATAAAGTAATTATTTATTGTTGTGTTCAGTCACCAATTAACCATATTAATTTAAATATTCTCATACCCTAGAGGACCGAATAGTAGATAGTTCTTTAAGTATTTTGTGGTTATGAAACGCCAGACGTTTCTAATCCTCCAGAGGAAATAAATTAGACTTCCGGAAGGACCAGTGGTGGTCGATGAATCGTTAAAAAAAACCGTGAAATTGACGACATAAATCTTTTAAAATGGATCGAACCCAAGCTTTCAAGAAAGATTCTTTTAGATCTTTTCATACTTAAGTAAAACAAAAGAAAGTGAATCGTTATTTACGCATGCTTATGAAAATCACTTTATCGTGTTCTTGATTATATACTTTTTCTGAACAATATAGGTGTTGACTGCTCGTGATTTGTTGTATTTTTGTGTTAATGTTTAGTGTACATTCACCAATTCGTTACGTTTCTGATTGTTATCAGTATTACATCTTCCATTGAACAAATGTATATAATATATATGTTTATATCTCATAACACTTCCATAAAGCTTGTGGTTGCTCCTCGTTGGTAAGGTGAATGTATGTAAATCTCCTGTCAACTTGTCTTCACTCGTACTTTAATCGACAAATTTGCTTTTCAAGGTAATCATGGTAGATAGAAAAAAACAAATGTTGTTTAATCGAAAATTCTACTTTTCTGTAACGGTTTCATCATATTCGCCTGATATGTAATTGTGTAAAATATTAATAAATATGGCTTAGGTTTAACTTGTGTGAGATGTGAAGTCGAAGATTAATGATTGTGTATCCTTTGTCACAAATATGCGTTCTATGATTTGGGGCCGCGAATGTGCTATTAGATTGCTGACCAAATCCCACTTTTATATCACGAAAGAGTTGCCCAAGAGTTGGCGGAGGTCGCTGTTCACTAACATTTCTCTATCTCTAGACTACCAACAAATAAAAATTACTTATAGCTGACTCTTATGTAGCATAACGAAATAATGTTAATAGGTAATGCTTAATTTGGTCAGAGAAGCGTTTTGATTGAATATGGTTATATTTTATTGACAGTATTGTAAGTGAATTCTTGGCACGACTACAGATTAACGTTTGTAAAATTAAATGTATTCAGAAAATGAAAGGTTTTTATTAGTTAAACGTTTTTGTTCTTAATACTTGTATCATAACCTTGAGAGTTTGATTAACATTTTCTGTTTATTTGAAACGTAAATATGGAAATTAGATATACGATTATTTTGGGATATATCGAAAGTTATATCTTGAAGTACTTCAGTATTTCTATAACTCAAATTATTTTCAATCTGCTTTTGATGAAACCTGAAACAAAAGTTGTGTTATTCTTAAACTAGTTTTTATAAATGTATGTCGAAGGTCAAAAGGTCACATAGAAGGTCAACAACCATTGAAACACAAATAAAATTAAATCTCTTTAAAGAGTGACAATTTTCAGATTGGTTAATGCAACAGTTGAGTAAACTATTTGTCTTTCTTAATTTACATCAATATGTAATGAGACAAGGCATTAAAAGTAAATAGAGAAAACACAACAAGGTTAATATTAAAGTGGAATAAAAAAATGAAAGAAATTATTTCCTTCTAGACACTTCAGGCAGGTATGCATAAGTATTTGGGTACATGGAACATAGCACAGACAAAGGGGTGGTAAACATACGGAAACAAGTCCAAAATATGTGTATAAGTATATATATATGGGTAATACACAAATGAAATTGCAATAAACAAAGTTATAAGTTATACAGCAGCTATAGAAACTTCATAAAGTAAAACCATATTGAGTTGATTCTGTATTTTTATGTGTAAATTGATGTGAAATGTCTTATTTATACTTACATTAGTTGTTTCATTGTGACTACCTGAATTTCTGCCACCTAGTGTACAAAGGGCAAACTAGCGTAAAATAGAAAACACAGATGATTGATAATCACATGTTATTTGAATTGTGCTGACTCGCAATCTGTGGATCGTGTAGTTAAATCTCACTCATCAAAGCATGCTTGTTCTTTCAGCTATGGGAACGTTATAAAGTTACGGTCAATCCTGCTATTTGTTGGTAAAAAAAGTTGCCTTTCCTCTAGCCTGTCACTGCCAAATTACGGACAGATAGCGCAGATAGCTTTCGTGTAGTTTTACGAGATATTCTGTAAATGTACCAAATCGCGAATTCTTTAGAAATTGAATTAGCAATGAAAACACTGGAAGTGAAATGTTAGATTAATAACACTTCACTTGTGCGATGTTACAGGTTTCTAAGTATTTTGTATATATATATATGACACTTAGTAATATTTTCCACTAAAACTGAAGTTTTTAAAACTAGACTAAGTGATTAGAAATTTAATGTTTAGGAATAGTGTTGATAAAAAAGAAACAACATTTAAATATTTCACATCAAAAACTCAGGTAATATTTGTTCATCTTATAATAAAGTTAGTTAGTTAGTTGTTTCTGTTTTATGATTTTTACACACTATATATGATTCATTATAAGAACAGAAATTATTCTTTCTTTGGTGTATTTACGCAAGCTGCGAAGGCTGTTTGTGTTAGCCATATTTGTCAACACCACTCGCCACCAAATATTGGAGTACATTTTACCAAAGAATAGTGGAATTTCTTTTTATAACGCCCCATCCCAATGGCTTCAGTGCGATTCGGAGCACCAAACCATGAACCATGAATTCACAGTACGGTGCGACAACCACTAGGACTCTGTCTGTTGGACGCGTCCTGGTGGTTTTCGTGCCTGTTGGTATAATTAGATATAACCATACTGTGACGCAGTGGTAAGTTTGAAGGCTTATAACTCTAAAAGTCGAGTTTCGATAAGCATTGTGAAGGTTTGTGCTTAATAATAAACAAACAGTAAAATTAATTTATTAATTATTACCACATTGCCTGTTTCTAGCTAAGCATATTTTACCAAACGTGATGTCTGAGAAACTGTGAAAGAGCATCTTGAATTTATAATTAAGCATTTAGCATTAGTTTAATTAATTAAAATGTTTATATAAACTAGAGCAATTATACTTACACACTAATAAAAGTTTTCAGTTGATTATTTATAAACTTCAGTGACTATCAATGTCTTATAAATGTGACATGCAAATCCATCTGTTTCGTTAAACAAGACTAATCCAAACACAGACAATGGGTTTCTTCTGCTAGTCTCTTAGTTCCAAATTAGGCACGGGTAAGCACTAATACTCCTTTTGTAACTAGACTAAAAATTTTTTAAGCAGAAAACAAACAAGTGAAAAATGCATTCAAAATTATTTAGAGCATGTAATAAGTTCAATGAAATATGTAAAGGAATAACATTAAATGAATATAAATAATAAATCGACTAAAAGCTGATTCCGAGGTGATTCTGATGTAGAACGTGTCTTGATTATATGAAAACTTCATAAAACAAATTATCATCACGTCTGAATTTAAACATTACCCTCTTGAAAGTAATATCCAGATATTGAACAAATATTGTTTAAGGCTAACTAAAGTTCACTTTCAGGACCGCGTTTGAATACGTTTCACTTCAGCTAATTGTAAGTTGGCTGTGCGGAGTTGTCAGGGTTTCTTTGCTGTAGAACTTATTGCTGTTTACTTTAAACCACATTGTCTACCAGATTTATGTTTGCTTAACTTTATTTTAATAAAGTTTTGCGTGTTTTACTGCTGCTTGTTTCTCAGTAACTAACGGTAGGTTTGATTTGCAGTCCCTGTTGTGAGTTCACCAAGTACTTAGTAAAGACAAGGTAAAAATTGTACCACTTCTACAAGTCATCTTAGACATAACTTAAAAACTCACTTTTCTCACGAACAGAATATCCCTGTTAACCACAGTTAACAGTGAGTACCAAACATGTGTTCTCTGTTTGTTGATTTTACAGAGAAAATCTTTATGTGTTCGAAAACTTTAAGAAAATAGAATTTTATTCATTCGTCGACGTTGGCATTTTAAAATTTAAAGAATTTATTGGGATGTAAGTTTATACAGATGCGGCGAAAGATGAAATAAGCTGCTAGCATGCATTTATGATATGGTTTTGAACACTGGTGTCAATGGTAGTATCAGGCCTCTGTTAACGTTGTCTGATTTCACTTGTATCAACGACATTATCAGGCCTCTGTTGTTAACGTAGCCTGATTTCACTAGTTTCAATTACATTAGCAAGCCTCTGTTATTAACGTAGACTAATTTAACTTGTATCAATGACAATATCAGGCCTCTGTTTTTAACATAGTCTGATTTCACTTGTGTTAGTGACTTTATCAGGCCTCTGTTGTTAACGTAGTCTGAGTTGAGTAGTTTCAGTGACATTATCAGGCCTATGTTGTTAACGAGTTTCGAGAAGTCTTATCTATCATACTGTACTATTACAGGGTTGTTTGCTTCCTTCTCAAGACCGAAACTGGAAAGCAGTTTGAAATATAAATTTCCGATGGTTTAGTGATATTATAATAAAAAGTCTTTTTCTTTGATTCTGAGAACTGCGGTTACTAGTCGTAGACAGTTGAATGCATTCATTCTGACAAATGAACTACGTTAACAACAGAGGCCTGATAATGTCACTGACACAAGTAAAATCAGGCTACGTTAACAACAGAGGCTTGATAATATCACTGAAACTAGTGGAATCAGACTATGTTAACAACAGAGGCCTGATAATGTCACTGAAACTACTCAACTCAGACTACTTTTATATGCAAAAACGTCACTGATCAACTCAGACTACGTTAACAACAGAGGCTTGATAATATCATTGAAACTAGTGGAATCAGACTATGTTAACAACAGAGGCCTGATAATGTCACTGACACATGTGAACTCAGATACGTTAACAACAGAGGCTTGATAACGTCAGCGATATAAGTGAAGGAGAAACACCCTAATAACAAAGGTCTGATAATGCTACCGGCCTCAGAGGTAACACATTGATTAAATAACGCAAACCTATAGAATGCATAACAGAAGTTTCTTAGAATATTTAAATCAGTATAGTTAAATTTGACGACTTATTATATGTTAAATATTATCCCAACACTGAACGCATGAAACTACCATAACCATACATTAATTCAACACAACACCACGACACATTAACATAACACAAACATATATTAACCTAACACCATTACACATTAATATAACACAAACATACTTTAACTTAACACCACCACACATTAATATAACAAACATATATTAACCTAACACCACCACACATTAATATAACACAAGCATACATTAACATAACACCACCACACATTAATATAACAAATATATATTAACCTAACACCACCATACGATTTGAGTAGTGACCTACTTGGTCAGTTTATTTATAATTTGGTTTTGGAGTGAACATAACTCTCGTAAAACAAAACTATGTTCTACTATTCCTTGAAACATCATATAGTTGGATTTAGATGTTTCGTACGAGACAAATATTTGTTAAAAGAGAGACAGAAAGCGGTAGAGTATTAGAAATGAGCAATTATTAAATTACCGTTTCGGAAGGCCCTGCATGGCCAAGCGCGTTAAGGCGTGTACTTCGTAATCCGAGGGTCGCGGGTTCGCGCCCGAGTCGCGCCAAACATGCTCGCCCTCCCAGCCGTGGGGGCGTTATAATGTGACGGTCAATCCCACTATTCGTTGGTAAAAGAGTAGCCCAAGAGTTGGCGGTGGGTGGTGATGACTAGCTGCCTTCCCTCTAGTCTTACACTGCTAAATTAGGGACGGCTAGCACAGATAGCCCTAGAGTAGCTTTGTGCGAAATTCAAAAACAAACAAACCGTTTCGGAAACAGTACAGAAGTACCGTGTAACATATAAAGATTAAAAATAAGGGTTTGTGTGCCTCAAGAAATTACATTTGTTTTTCTTACCTACACCATGCTTGTTATAGTCCCTAATCGTTATCTTTGTCTCTCACGATTCTACTACATTGTTTCAGGTATTGATCTAAAGAGAAACAATGAAAGGTTCATTATGATGTGATTAATAATTGGGGTTTCTATGGAGCGACAAGGAGAAAAACAAAACATTAATATAACAAAAACACGTTAATCTAACACATCCATTCTGGTACAATCGGATATTCATTTACAGAAACCACACATTAACTTAGCAACATTAAACATCAGGTTAGTACATACAATCTAGCAGAACCTCACATTCATTAAGCCTAATCAAATATTTAAAAATTAACAGTGATTTCAAGAACTTAATAAAATAAATAATTTCTCACGTTTCTTTTAAGTATAAAACTGCCATAAGCTGCTAATGTAGAGATGGTGGTGTGAAACTCAATGTAATATTAAAGTTTCATAATTCATCTGTGCTGATATATATGTTTCACTGTGTTCTAGAATTTTCGTGCAAAGTTAAACATGCTCAGAGCGGTCTCCAAGTTTAAACTGATAAATTAGAAAGACGTCCTATACAATAACACCCATCGCCAATTTTTGGGGGTATATTGTTTGATATAGTAATTTGGTTTCATTTCCCTCTTATTACGCCCCACCAGCAGCAATGTGCGGACCGCGTTTTCGCGAGTGGATGTTTCCAATGGATGTTTCTCATTTCCGAATAAATCCTGAGCCTAAAATGACGATTGATGTTTCTCTTGTTTTAAAATGAAATAGAAACCCTATAACCAGAACAATTTGAAAGGTAGACCTTTCCTCTTTAGGGGCAAACAGTGATGTTATTGTTCTAATAAGTTCCAAGCTAAAAACGACGAAGGATGTTACTATTGTTTTAATAAGTCTTAAGCCTAAAACCACGAAGGCTGTTACTCTAGATATAAAACGTGTAAATCCTAGACAAGTGAACAATGTTATTTTTGTTGAAAAAGATTCTGTACAGCACATGAGTGGTGAACAATGTTATTTTTCTTGTAAAAGATTCTGTACAGCACATGAGAGGTGAACAATGTTATTTTTCTTGTAAAAGATTCTGTATAGCACATGAGTGGTGAACAATGTTATTTTTCTTGTAAAAGATTCTATATAGGACATGAGTGGTGAACAATGTTACTTTTGTTGTAAAAGATTCTATATAAGACATGAGTGGTGAACAATGTTATTTTTCTCGTAAAAGATTTTGTACAGCACCTGAGTGGTGAACAATATTATTTTTCTCGTAAAAGATTCTGTACCGCACATGAGTGGTTAACAATATTATTTTTGTTGTAAAATATTCTGTACAGCACATGAGTGGTGAACAATGTTATTTTTCTTGTAAAGGATTCTGTACAGCACATGAGTGGTGAACAATATTATTTTTGTTGTAAAAGATTCTGTACAGCACATGAGAGGTGAACAATGTTATTTTTGTTGTAAAAGATTCTCTATAGCACATGAGTGGTGAACAATATTATTTTTCTTGTAAAAGATTGTATAGCATATGAGTGGTGAAGAATATTATTTTTCTTGTAAAAGATTTTGTATAGCACATGAGTGGTGAACAATATTATTGTTCTGTGAAAAAATTCTGTATAACACATGAGTGGTGAACAATGTTATTTTTCTTGTAAAAGATTGTATAGCATATGAGTGGTGAACAATGTTATTTTTGTTGTAAAAGATTCTTGTAGGCACATGAGTGGTGAACAATATTATTTTTCTTGTGATTCTGTAACATGAGTGGTGAACAATATCTTGTAAAGACTCATGACATTAGTGGTGAACAATGTTAATTTTCTTTGTAAATGATTCTGTACAGCACATAAATGGTGAACAATGTTATTTTTGTTGTAAAGGATTCTGTACAGCACATGAGTGGTGAACAATGTTATTTTTGTTGTAAAAGATTCTCTGTAGGGCATGAGTGGTGAACAATATTATTTTTCTTGTAAAAGATTCTGTACAGCACATGAGTGGTGAACAATATTATTTTTCTTGTAAAAGACTCTGTACAGCACATTAGTGGTGAACAATGTTAATTTTCTTATAAATGATTCTGTACAGCACATGAGTGGTGAACAATATTATTTTTCTTGTGAAAGATTCTGTACAGCACATGAGTGGTGAACAATGTTATTTTTGTTGTAAAAGATTCTGTACAGCACATGAGTGGTGAACAATGTTATTTTTGTTGTAAAAGATTCTGTACAGCACATGAGTGGTGAACAATGTTATTTTTGTTGTAAAAGATTCTGTACAGCACATGAGTGGTGAACAATGTTATTTTTGTTGTAATAGATTCTTTGTAGAGCATGAGTGGTGAACAATATTACTTTTCTTGTAAAAGATTCTGTACAGCACATGAGTGGTGAACAATATTATTTTTCTTGTAAAAGATTCTGTACAGCACATGAATGGTGAACAATGTTATTTTTGTTGTAAAAGATTCTGTACATCAGATATAAAAAAACAGCACTACTTGTTTTAATAATTCAATATTTTCTCATAAGTTACTACGTTGTTTCTTAATATTTTATGGACGTTTTTTTTCGATTTCTGTGAGTTATGGCTCCTAAAAATAGTCTTCAATAATTAGCTGCAAATGTATTTATGGTGGATTTTGAGTGGAGCTATAAGAAATCAAATTTTCAGACCATTCTAATGAGAATGAATTAAGTAGTTGCTGTCAAGACTTCGAACTCACCACCACACGATTTGAATAGTGACCTACTTGGTCAGTTTATTTATAATTTGGCTCTGGAGTGAACATAACTCTCGTAAAACAAAACTAAGTTCTACTATTTCTTGCAACATCATATAGTTGGATTTAGATGTTTCGTAAGAGACAAATATTTGTATTAGAAATGAGCAATTATTAAATTACCGTTTCGGAAACAGTACAGAAGTACCGTGTAACATATATCGATTAAAATAAGGGTTTGTGTGCCTCAAGAAATTACATTTGTTTTTCTTACCTACACCATGCTTGTTATAGTCTCTAATCGTTATATTTGTCTCTCACGATTCTACTACATTGTTTCAGGTATTGATCTAAAGAGAAACAATGAAAGGTTCATTATGATGTGATTAATAATTGGGATTTCTATGAAGCGACAAGGAGAAAAACAAAGTGGGGGATTTTACCAAATAACCGTTGTTGTTGTTTTTGTGTGTGGGTTTCAGAGGCTAGTACATGTTTATGATTAGCTGTTTTCTGGCAAACGTTTTGTATTTCAGAGCTGGCGAACCAGGATCGAACCCGTATGTAACTACTGAGTACTTACTAATCTTTAATTGAAGGTACTCTATAACAATGGCAATAAATCCCTTAGCACAAAAAGTGGATGTTAGGGTGCTCCTTACTATTTCCTTTCCCTTTGATTTGTGATTATATACCAGGGGCGGCGCATATGCTAACTAGCTTTGGCCTTTATATTGCATTGCAATATAGTTTCTTGTGTATCTATTGTAAGCTAGATACCCCACCTATATATTTTGAAACGATTCTATAGTGCTTGTTATTAGAGCGAACAACCTAGTTATTAATATATGACAATAAGAGTGAAAAACAGGTTTAGTGCATAAAGCTGTGGTGCAGGTTTTGTGCAAAACTGTTAAGAGAAGTGAAACCCGTGCAACGTTAATATTAACGTTTCGGTATAGCTTGTTTAGAGAACCTTTCACAATACTGAAATAAATTTTTACAGCTTTAACATTTCTTTTTAAAAGCCAGTTTCTTTCAGTAGATGAACTCATATCAATATGATACAAACACAATTCCTTAATGTAAATCTGTATTGAAAGTAGCTTCACCTCCTTCCTCTTATATAAGTAATCATTTTATTGGCTGAAGACATGGAAAACCTTTCTCTTCTAATAGATTGTTATGTGTAGACTCTAGTCATAAAAATACTTTACGTGATAACATACGTAATTTACCGGGGAGAAAATGTAAACACAAGCTATATAACAATAATCCAAATGCAGCCATGTCGTTATCTCTGATTAACGTGAAACCAATATTGTTCTAAGGAAAATCTTAAATAACATTGCAGTGGAAGAACAGAACCATGGAAATGAAAACAAACGCTACGTATATGAGAAATTAAAATAATTAGTTCCAAAACTATCTTAGTTTTTCAGAAACTCGTTTTTTTTTTCTAAATAATACAAGATAGTTATGTAAAATAGATTGTTTTCCATAGTTACTTGAAAAGTTTGGACTTCCTGCGGAACAAAATTGTTGTTTCCATTTAGTTACTGCTAAAACGAAAGAGTTTTGATGTAGAAAGTTCGTCTTTATGACATATCTCATGTCTGCTAAAACGAAATAGTTTTGATGCAGAAATTTCGTCTTTATAACATATCTCATGTCTGCTAAAACGAAATAGTTTTGATGCAGAAATTTTGTCTTTATAACATATCTCATGTCTGCTAAAACGAAATAGTTTTGATGTAGAAAGTTCGTCTTTATGACATATCTCATGTCTGCTAAAACGAAATAGTTTTGATGCAGAAATTTCGTCTTTATGACATATCTCATGTCTGCTAAAACGAAATAGTTTTGATGTAGAAAGTTCGTCTTTATGACATATCTCATGTCTGCTAAAACGAAATAGTTTTGATGCAGAAATTTCGTCTTTATAACATATCTCATGTCTGCTAAAACGAAATAGTTTTGATGCAGAAATTTCGTCTTTATAACATATCTCATGTCTGCTAAAACGAAATAGTTTTGATGTAGAAAGTTCGTCTTTATGACATATCTCATGTCTGCTAAAACGAAATAGTTTTGATGCAGAAATTTCGTCTTTATAACATATCTCATGTCTGCTAAAACGAAAGAGTTTTGATGCAGAAATTTCGTCTTTATAACATATCTCATATCTGCTAAAACGAAAGAGTTTTGATGCAGAAATTTCGTCTTTATAACATATCTCATATCTGCTAAAACGAAAGAGTTTTGATGCAGAAAGTTCGTCTTTATGAAGAGAAGAGACCTTATTCTCAGAATTGATGAGCAGTAAGAGCATCTGTTATAGACACAAGTTATCACTTCTTTATAAACATAAAACAGAAGCTGGTTGAATGATTTTCATATGAAAGTTTGTCAAAATGTCATAATTTTTCTCGTTAGCATAATACAGTTTCACTGGCTAGACAAACTGAGCAGTGCAAAATTCATTTATTTGACGACCTAACCGATGTTTAAAGAAATGATAATTCGTCATTAAGTACTCTGTAATCACAGATTCTTTCCATATTTAAGTATTATCTTCTATTAAGTCACATATTCCGAATAAATGTAATACGATACAAGATGAAATTAATGTAATGGTAAGTTTGAGTTTTCTAGCTAAAACTGGTTTGGTATACATTGTTAAAATTATAAAATATTCCCGCAGACTATAATTGGTTTTATTTCAATCAACGTGTCCCCATCACGATTTCGCTTAGATAAGTGAAACACTTGTTATCTGATTTCAGCTTACAGAAGAGATCTCAAGTTAATTCTGGCCTGTGTTCTATCAGTGTAATATGTTGGTACCGTAGACCAATATGTTACAAACTTTGTATTTCCGTACTTTACACTATAATGTAACATATTACAAACTTTGTATTTCGTAAGTCTAGACTACAATGTAATATGTTACAAACTTTATATTTTGGTACCGTAGACTATAATGTAACATATTACAAACTTTGTATTTCCGTACTTTACACTGTAATGTAACACATTACAAACTTTGTATTTTGGTACCGTAGACTATAATGTAACGTGTTACAAGCTTTGTATTTCGTAATTTTAGACTACAATGTAACATTTTACAAACTTCATATTTAAGTGTTGTAGACTACATCATAACATATTACAAACTTATTTGGGTGCTTTGATTTTGTAATATAACGTTTTTTGATTAAATGTGATGTTTATAGAAATATGTTCTATTTATTTATATGTTACTCGTGATATAACGCACATAAAATATTATTAATAATAAAGTTATTCAAAATTTCTTAAATATCGATTTTCTATACGTTACATGTTTCTTTAATAAAATGTCCCTGTAGATTTATATTAAACAGGTACCAATATGTTCAGTTGTTTGTGATTTATATTGTAAACAGGTACCAACATGTTAAGTTGTTTATGTGGTTTATATTGTAAACAGGTACCAATATGTTTAGTTGTTTATGTGGTTTATATTGTAAACAGGTATCAACATGTTTAGTTGTTTATGTGGTTTATATTGTAAACAGGTACCAATATAGTTCATACAGTCAGTGGTTATAAATACATAAACTATTCTTCTTTAGTAACGAACACTGATATTCTGTCACTGTTCTTCTTAATAAGTGGTAGTCAATATTAATACTGTGTCACTATTCTTCTATAGCTAGTGGTAATCAATACTCATAGTTTCACTATTCTTCTTTAGTATGTGGAAATCAACACTAATATTGTGTCACTATTCTTCTATAGTTAGTGGTAATCAGTACTCATAGTCTCACTGTTCTTCTATACCTAGTGGTAATCAATACTCATAGTGTCACTATTCTTCTATAGCAAGTGGTAATCAATACTCATAGTGTCACTATTCTTCTATAGCTAGTGGTAATCAATACTCATAGTGTCACTATTCTTCTATAGCTAGTGGTAATCAATACTCATAGTGTCACTATTCTTCTATAGCTAGTGGTAATCAATACTCATAGTGTCACTATTCTTCTATAGCTAGTGGTAATCAATACTCATAGTGTCACTATTCTTCTATAGCTAGTGGTAATCAACACTGATATTGTGTCACTATTCTTCTATAGCTAGTGGTAATCAATACTCATATTGTGTCACTATTCTTCTATAGCTAGTGGTAATCAATACACATAGTGTCACTCAGACTTCTATAGTTAGTGGTAATCAATACTCATAGTGTCACTATTCTTCTATAGTTAATAGTAATCAACACTAATATTGTGCCACTATTCTTCTATAGTTAGTGATAATCAATACTCATAGTGTCATCATTATTCTTCTATAGCTAGTGGTAATCAATACTCATAGTGTCACTATTCTTCTATAGTTAATAGTAATCAACACTAATATTGTGCCACTATTCTTCTATAGTTAGTTATAATCAATACTCATAGTGTCATCTATTCTTCTATAGCTACTGGTAATCAATACTCATAGTGTCACTATTCTTCTATAGCTACTGGTAATCAATACTCATAGTGTCACTATTCTATAGTTAATAGTAATCAACACTAATATTGTGCCACTATTCTTCTATAGTTAGTGGTAATCAATACTCATAGTGTCATTATTCTTCTATAGCTACTGGTAATCAATACTCATAGTGTCACTATTCTTCTATAGTTGGTAATCAACACTAATATTGTCCACTATTCTTCTATAGTTAGTGATAATCAATACTCATAGTGTCACTGTTATTCTATAGCTAGTGGTAATCAATACTCATAGTGTCACTGTTCTTCTATAGCTAGTGGTAATCAATACTCATAGTGTCACTATTCTTCTACAGCTAGTGGTAATCAACACTGATATTGTGTCACTATTCTTCTATAGCTAGTGGTAATCAATACTAATATTGTGTCACTGCAGTAAGAAAGTGTAAATTATTTCATTCACACGGAACTAATAAAAAAAGATGTCCGTCAGATCTTTGTTTTTATAAATAATATTATATGTTGATCTAGGTTATTGATAGCGTTTTGCTAAGTTTTTTTCAATAATATATTATTATTTTCAACATTTTTTGGATGAAACGTACCTTGTGCGGGTTCGATTATTTATGTAAGATATGTGGCATATAGAAGTTACTGAAATTAATAATTTGTCTCCATTAGATTAAAATATCTTATAGGAATTAACATAGCAGTGTAAAATAATATACTTCTAATGAAAATAAATACGACTAACCTTGAACAAAGAATACTGCAAACAGTAGAAGAAACATCTCTGACACTATAATCCAGTCATTTGAGACACAGTACGTCTGGCTATTCACGTAGCTGCTTATCAACTAACGAGTGAAAGGCACGTTCAACGTGTTTGTTTCTCTGTGGAAAGGTTCCTGCGCTCAGCTGCCATCTAACGATAAGAATAACCTCTGAATTTGTAGATCGTTTTCAGCGATACCAATCATACACTCATCTAACTTCATTACAATTATTGATAGAAAATATTTCCTTTGAATGTACTCAACTGAATAAACCTATATATATAGGTTTCATTAGTATATATGAAACAATAAAGAAAATGTCTTTAGTTCCTGAAGCTTGTGGTAAGATAGGTAGCCTTATATCTGACTCTAGTGTTGACAAGAGATTCTCTTTCTTGGTGAAATTCATTTCCGTCAAAGTAAATAAATTGAAATATTTATGTCTTATTCTAGTATACGCTACGATGTACTGTTGGGAACAGACTTTTTATATGAGATAAAAACTAACAGTTTTCAAATCAGTTCTGAGAAAAACATTTATCGGATTGTTTTTCTTTTGCTAAACAAGATTGCTATTGATTTTAATTTATTAATATAGTTTTGTTGAAACCATATGTGATCCAGTCTCACTCAACAAATCTAATGCGAGAAACTTTATAAACAGTCTTTCATGTTAAACATACAAGTGTTTTGGTTGAATACAAAGATTTTGAAATGTTTGGAGGGGAATTTTAGGCCATAAAACTCAATATTATGATAACTTGATCCCAGCATTCATTGGTTAGTGCTTTGGGATATATATCTGTGATTGATGGTAATACTTTATTTCAAAAAACAGGGGAACCATCAAATAACTTAAAAACAAAAACTAAGGAAATTTTATTTAGTGAATCGCGTGGATGTGGTTCGCTACTTTCAACTGTTTTCACGCCTGACAGTACATTCAGGAATAAATTGCGCGTAGCTAGAAATGGAAAAGCCTGATAGGTCCATAGGGCACTCTTTTCCTTTAAACTATCTTATTTTATTCAGAATTTTAGTTCGATCTTTCTTTATGGTTGGCTGTATCGACATTCACAAGTACGGCCGCGCTATCACTATCGTTTGGAGGACTTCCAGAAAGGAAGCTCGAGGCAGTATAGTAGAAATGGGAAAACGGAAAATGAAACTTAAGCCTTCGAATGGCTGTAAAACACATCGTACTAATGTATAAAACATGGTGGCTACTCCCACGAGGTATCAGAAAGAACAGCTAGTGAATTATGTTACATATTCTAGTATCTATCTTTATAAACGGTCGTTCGTTCATTTCGGTATCATATGCAAAATCCGAGTTTTAAGCTGATGTGTACAGTCACATAATGGATTTTAAAATGATTTATCAAATACTGCTTCTCACATAGACTTCACAGACATGGAATACGAACGAGGGCGCTGTTGGTCAGGTTCAACTCTACATTGATTTTGTACGATTAGTACAAGTTAAACATTAGCTATTGATTGATTTCTTTACTTACACTGGTTAAGAAAGTATCACTACTTCTATTTTCCTGATTTCATGGACATTTTCTTCATTTACAGTTTTTATCCTGAAGACACTTTACGTATTTATGAAATAAAAGTCAAAATTCAGTGGGTCACATGAATAGTCGTCTCTAATATTGAAGTACTGACCAGCCAGCAGCAAACGACGGTACAAATCACATCGAACCAATTAACAGGATTGACTGTCAATCATGAACAACAAACAGTACCACGTCTCATTGGTTCTTTTATTTTAAACTTGTTTGAAATTATTCGATTTAACAATTAGTAATAGAATAACGAATATGAAAAAAAACAACACGAACAAAACCGTCAAGCAATGTTGAAAGTATTAGACTCAACATCCATTATTGTGAGACAAAATAAAATATTAACATTTATGATTAAATATTGGTGCACATTAGTAAATGAACGTTTATTACACTGGCCAGTATTCTGTTTATCATCAATTGTATGAAATAAAAATTAAATATACTGATTCTCTTAGTGTACAAAATGGAAACAAACAAATAAATCTAACACAATGAAAATGAACTAAAATAAGATGCTATAGAAAGTTCATTCAACCTCAACAAACAAATACAATGGGCTATATGTGTTATATTTATCAAGGGGATTTGAGCCCTGAGTTTCAGCTGTAGAAATATGTACACTTGCCACTGTCATGCGCAAAAAAATAGGGCATTCTCCTTGTGTTCATCTCTGACCGCTGTACGCTAGTCTCTACTATATTAAGCTTTGTATTCCACACACACATTTTAAATTATTAAAGATTCACTCTGTTACAATAGCCATTCTGTGAACAGTTGCATTAATTGGAAGAGGTAAACCAATCCTGTGAACATGGTATTAAATGGAAGTGGTGAACTCAATTCTGTACACAGTCGAATTAAGTGTAAGTCGTAAACCCGATTTTGTAAACATTGCATTAATGGGAAATGGTAAACCCAATCCTGTGAGAAGTCGTATCAAGTGGAAATGGAAAACCCATTCTGTGTACATTGCATCACTGGACAAAGTACACCCAATCTTTTGAACAGTTATATTAAGAGGAAGTGGTAAATCTATTATCGTTCTATATCTTCAAAATGTAAGTAAATAGGACAGGTTATGGTACAGTTAAACTAGGTAAGTTTAATTAGGTTGTAACCGTAGGTTAGGCTTGCTTCAGTGCAGGCTCATACTAGGTCATATGGACGCCCAGGTTGTGGCCACCCCACCTCAGGATCAGGCCTTGGGTTCAGGCTAGGCCAGACCAACATCAGTGCCAACCAGGCCAGGCTAGGTGATAGATGACTAGGGCCAAATGCGCTAGGTTAGGCCAAAGCAACACCGCGATCAACTGAGCTGGGCCAGGCTAGGCCCTGCCAGGTGCTCAAGGTTAGAGCTGGTGTTGCCAGGCCTAGGCCAGGCCTGCCTCTGAGTGCCAGGCTTCCAGGTCTAGGCTCTGAGCCCAGGTTAGGCTAGGGCTTGTGGCCCAGGGGTCAGGCCAGGGCCTGCCAGGCAGGGCCTGGCCAGGGCCAGGCCAGCCTGTCAGGTCATTCCAGGGCTGGGTCAGGCTCAGGGCTAGGGTCTAGGCCAGGGCCAGGCTCCAGGTCAGGCCCAGGCCAGGCCAGGCCGCCAGGGCCAGGCGCCGTCAGGGCCAGGTCAGGGCCTTCAGGTCAGGTCACCGCCAGGTCCTGAGCCCAGGGCCAGCTGAAAATTCAGGTCAGGCCAGGGCCCAGGCTCAGGCCAGGCTGCACGCCCAGGCCAAGGCCCTGAGGCCTGGTCACAGGTCAAGGTCTGTCTCATTCCTGGCTGTACAGGCTCATAGCCCAGCCTGAGGGCCAGCCCAGGCCAGGGCCTGCCTTGGGTTCAGGGCGAACAGGGCTCAGGCCAGGGCCAGGCCAGGGCCAGGTCAGGCCAGGCCACAGCTTCAGGTCAGGTCAGGGCACAGGCCTCAATATTGGCCAGGGCCTCAGGGCCAGGCTCTGAGGCCAGGTCAGGTCTCAGGGCCAGGGCCAGGGCCCATTACGCTTGTACCAGGGCTGGGCCAGGTCAGGGTCAGGGCTCAGGGCCAGGCTCAGGGGCTAGGGGCTCAAGGCCAGGGTCAACAGGCCTGGATTGTAATAGGGTCAGTACCAGGGCCAGGTCAGGCTCAGGGCCAGGGCCAGCTACTGTCAGGCCAGGTTGCTAACCGGCTCAGGCTACTGGGCTGAGGTCTAGGCCAGGGCCAGGGCCAGGGCCTTGGCTGGCTACCCAGGATTCAGGCTGAGTCAGGCCTAGGTCAGCTTGGCCCAGGCTCAGGGCCCAGGCTAGGGCCTGAGCCCAGGCTCAGGCTCAGGCCTGGTGGGCTCATGGCCAGGGCCTCCAGGCCTCAGGCCAGGGCTTCCAGGGCTCCAGGCCTTGAGGCCAGGTCAGGCCTGCAAGGCTGAGGCCTCGGGGCGCCAGGCTCAGGCCTCAGGGCCAGGGGCTTGTGGGCCAGGCCACAGGCCACAGGTCAGGCCAGGCCCAGGTCAGGGCCTGGCCACTGGGTCATCGGCCAGGGGCAACAGGCCACAAAACAGGGTTGGCCATCTGGGCTCAGGGCTTGCTCAGGCCTAGGCTCCAGGGCCTAGGCCAGGCCTTCCAGGGCAGGCTCAGGGCCAGGCTCAGGCCTGCATCTGCCACTGTCAGGCTGCATCAGGCCACCGCAACGGGCTGTCAGGGGGGTTTGTAGGGCCAGGCTCAGGCCTGGCTGCCAGCCTGCTTCAGGCCAGGTATCTAGGGCTTGTACCCAGGCCAGTTAGGTAGGCCAGGCCAGGCCCAGGCCTAGGCTAGGCCAGGCCAGGCCACCGCCAACAGGCCTCCAGGCCCGTACTGCCAAATCAGGTGGCTTCTCCAGGCCAGGCAACAAGGCCCGTCAATCAAGGCAAAAATCGCAGGCTGGCCGTCAGGCCTCTCAGGGCCCCAGGTCTAGGTTTGCCAGGCCTGGCCAGGGTCAGGTCAGGTCAGGCCACCCAGGCTCAGGTCAGGCTCAGGGCCAGGGCCAGGCCAGGGCCAGGGCCAGGCCAGGGGCCCAGGCTTGTGGGCCAGGTCTTAGGGCCAGGCTCCCCAGGCCAGGCCTGAGTCATCAGGGCCTGAGGTCAGGCCAGGGCCAGGCCAGGGCCTAGGGCCAGGGCTCAGGCCAGGCCAGGCTTGGCCCAGGCCAGGCCCAGGCTCCAGGCCTGGCCAGGGCCAGGCTCAGGGCAGGCCAGGCCAGGCCTAGGCCCAGGCCAGGCCAGGCCAATAGGCCAGGGCTCAGGCCAGGGCCAGGGCAGGGCCAGGGTCCTAGGCTCAGGCCAGGCCAGGCCAGCCAGGGCCAGGCCAGGGCTCAGGCCAGGCAGGGCCTGGCCAGGCCAGGGCCAGGCCAGGCCAGGCCTGTAATTGTGGCCTCCAGGTCAGGTCAGGCCAGGCCAGGCCCAGGCCAGGGCCTGTACCAGGCCTGAGGCCTGGGCCAGGCCAGGCCTGGCCAGGCCCAGGCCCAGGCCAGGCCCAGGCCCAGGCCAGGGCCCAGGCCAGGCCCAGGCCGTCAGGCAGGCCAGGCCAGGCCAGGCCAGGCTCAGGCCAGGCTGTCAGGCCAGGTCCAGGCCAGGTCCAGGCACAGGTCCAGGTCCAGGTCCCGGCTCAGGTCCCGGTCTCGGTCCAGGCTCAGGCCAGGCCAGGGCCACCAGGCCCAGGCCAGGTACAGGCTCCAGGCCTGAGGCCAGGGGCCAGGCCAGGCTGCCCAGGCCAGGCCCAGGCTCAGGCCCAGGGCTCAGGCCAGGGCCAGGGCCCAGGCCAGGCCAGGCCAGGCTCAGGCCCAGGCCAGGCCCAGGCCAGGCCAGGCCAGGGCCTCCAGCCCAGGGCCAGGTCAGGCCAGGCTGAGTCAGGCCTCCAGGCTCAGGCCTCAGGCCGAAAGCCCAGGCCAGGCCCAGGCTCAGGGCCAGGCCAGGCCCAGGCCAGGCCAGGCCAGGCCAGGTCAGGCCAGGCTCCAGGCCAGGCCAGGCTCCAGGCCACAAGGGGCCAGGCTGCTCAGGCCAGGCCAGGCCAGGCCAGGCCAGGCTGAGGCCAGGCTTACAGGCCAGGGCCAGGCTCAGGCCAGGCCAGGCTTGAAGGCCCAGGTCAGGCCAGGGTACCAGTACCAAACCGCATCAGGCTGGTCAGGCCAGGCCAGGCCAGGCCCAGGCCAGGCCTCAGGCCTAGGCCAGGCCAGGCTCAGGCCCAGGCCAGGCTGTCAGGCCAGGCCAGGTCAGGCAGGCTACAGCTCAGGGCCAGGCTGGGGGCCAGGGGCCAGGCTCCAGGCCCAGGCCAGGCACCAGGCCAGGCTGTGGCTCCAGGGCCAGGGCCTCCCAGGCCAGGTCAGGCCAGGCTCAGGGCCAGGGTCAGGCCAGGCCCAGGCCAGGCCAGGTCAGGCCAGGCCAGGGCCAGGTCAGGCCCAGGTGCAGGCCAGGCCTGGCCAGGCCAGGCCAGGGCCCAGGGTCAGGGCCAGGCTCCAGGGCTCAGGCCTCAGGCCTAGGCCAGGGCCTCAGCCCAGGCCAGGGCCAGGCCAGGCTCAGGCTCAGGCCAGGTCAACAGGCCGGGCTCAGGCTCAGGGCCAGGTCAGGCCAAGGCCAGGCCAGGCTTCAGGCCAGGCCAGGCCAGGCCCAGGTCAGTGGCTTGCAGCTCCAGGCCCAGGCCAGGCCTCCAGGGCCAGGCTCAGGGCTCAGGGCCAGGCCCAGGCCAGGCCCAGGGCCCAGGCCAGGGCTGTCAGGTCAGGCCAGGCCAGGCCTGAGGCCAGGCCAGGCCTAGGCCTGGGTCAGGGCCCAGGCCAGGCTCAGGCCAGGCTACAGGCCAGGCTCAGGGCCAGGCCAGGCCAGGCCAGGCCAGGCTCAGGCCAGGCCAGGCCAGGCCAGGCCCAGGCCCAGGCCAGGGCCAGGCTCAGGCTTCAGGGCCCAGGCCCAGGCCAGGCCAGGCCAGGCTCAGGCCAGGCCACCAGGGCCCAGGCCAGGCCAGTTCAGGGCCAGGGCCAGGGCCAGGCCAGGCCAGGCCAGGCCAGGCCAGGCCAGGCTGCTCAGGCACAGGCCAGGGGCCAGGGGGCTCAGGCCCAGGGCCCAGGCCAGGCCAGGCCAGCTCAGGCCAGGCCAGGCCAGGCTTCAGGGCCAGGCCAGGCCAGGCTGGCCTCAGGGCCAGGCCCAGGCCAGGCTCAGGCCAGGCCAGCTGAGGCCAGGCCAGGCCAGGGCTTAGGCTCAGGGCCCAGGCCTGAGCAGGTGGCCAGGCTTGCAGGCCAGGGCTGGGCAGGCCAGGCCAGGCCTGCCCAGGCCAGGCCAGGCCAGCTCAGGCTCGAGCTAGGGCCAGGCTTCAGGGCTGGCCAAGGCCTCCAGGGCCAGGCTGAAACTTGAGCCAGGCCCAGGGTTAGCCAGGCCAGGGCTCAGGCCTCAGGCAGGCCAACAGGGCTCCAGGGCCCAGGCCAGTGGGCAGGGTCACACTGCCAGGCCATTGGGCCATGAGGCCAGGCTGAAAGGTGGCCAGGCCAGGAATCAGGCCTCAGGCCCAGAAAGTGAGGCTGTAATAGGCCTAGGCCAGCCCAGGCCTGCTGGGTCAAAAAATGGTGGCCAGGGAAACAAAAAACCAGGCCAAAAAAGGCCGGGTACAAGCTCAGCCTGGTACCCAAAATGCCAGGCCAGGCTCAGCCCAGGGCCTCAGGGCTCAGGCCAGGGCCAGGGCAACAGGCTCGAGGCCTGCTCAGGCCAGCCTAGGCCAGGTCTCAGGCCAGGCCAGGGCCTCAGGTCACAGGGCCCAGGGCCAGGGGCTCAGGCCAGGCCAGGCCAGGCCAGGCCAGGCCACCAGGCCCAGGGCCCAGGCCAGGGCCTTAGGACTAGGCCAGGGGCCAGGGCCAGGCCAGGGCCAGGCTCAGGCCAGGTCAACAGGCCTGGGCCAGGGCCCAGGGCCAGGCCAGGCCAGTGCTTCCAGGGCTCAGGCCCAGGGCTAGCCCAGGGGCCTGTAGGCTCAGGCCAGGGCCCAGGCCAGGCCATCTTGCGCCAGGCCAGGCCAGGCTCAGGCCAGGCCAGGCCAGGGCCAGGCCAGGCCAGGCTCAGGTTGGCTCAGAACACAGGGCCCAGGCCAGGCCAGGTCACAGGCCAGGCTCCAGGCCAGGCTCAGGGGCTGTGTGCCAGGCCAGGCCAGGGCTACCAGG